>NW_027250653.1:0-133820 GCF_044704955.1 Pristiophorus japonicus | reverse complement strand
GTGTGAGTCTCTCTCTCTCTCTCCCTGCCCCCATCTCCCTCTGTCCCCCCGTCCTTTCACTCTCTCCCCACCCCCGGATCTATTTCCCCCTCGCACCCCCCTACATGTCGCGTTCTCTCTCCCCCACCCGCCCCATGACGCTCTCTCTCTCTTTTCCCCCAACACCCCACCCCCCCCCCGCCGTTTCACTTTGTGCCTCTGTCCCTTTCTGCTCCCCACCCCCCATGACTCTCCCTCCCTCTCCCAACGTGTCTCTCACCCCGCTTCCCCTCGTGCCTCTGCACCCCTCACCGTGCCTCTCCCTCCCCTCTCCCCGTGTCTCTCCCCTCCACCCCGTGTCTCTCTTTCACCCCCACTGTGTCTCTCTCTCTCTCACCGCCTCTCGTGTCTCTATTCCCCCCCGCCGCGTCTATCTCTCTCACCGCCCCTCCCGTGTCTCTCTCTTCCCCCACCCCTTGTCGTTCTCTCTCCCCCACCCCATGTCGTTCTCTCTCCCCCACCCCGTGTCATTCTCTCTCCCCCACCCCGTGTCATTCTCTCTCCCCCACCCCATGTCATTCTCTCTCCCCCCACCCCATGTCATTCTCTCTCCCCCACCCCGTGTCGTTCTCTCTCCCCCACCCCGTGTCATTCTCTCTCCCCCACCCCGTGTCGTTCTCTCTCCCCCACCCCGTGTCGTTCTCTCTCCCCCACCCCGTGTCATTCTCTCTCCCCCACCCCGTGTCATTCTCTCTCCCCCACCCCATGTCGTTCTCTCTCCCCCACCCCGTGTCATTCTCTCTCCCCCACCCCGTGTCATTCTCTCTCCCCCCACCCCATGTCATTCTCTCTCCCCCACCCCGTGTCATTCTCTCTCCCCCACCCCGTGTCGTTCTCTCTCCCCCACCCCGTGTCGTTCTCTCTCCCCCACCCCGTGTCGTTCTCTCTCCCCCACCCCGTGTCATTCTCTCTCCCCCACCCCATGTCGTTCTCTCTCCCCCACCCCGTGTCGTTCTCTCTCCCCCACCCCGTGTCGTTCTCTCTCCCCCACCCCGTGTCGTTCTCTCTCCCCCACCCCGTGTCGTTCTCTCTCCCCCACCCGTGTCCTTCTCTCTCCCCCACCCCGTGTCATTCTCTCTCCCCCACCCCGTGTCGTTCTCTCTCCCCCACCCCGTGTCGTTCTCTCTCCCCCACCCCGTGTCGTTCTCTCTCCCCCACCCCGTGTCGTTCTCTCTCCCCCACCCCATGTCATTCTCTCTCCCCCACCCCGTGTCGTTCTCTCTCCCCCACCCCGTGTCATTCTCTCTCCCCCACGCCGTGTCATTCTCTCTCCCCCACCCCGTGTCATTCTCTCTCCCCCACCCCGTGTCATTCTCTCTCCCCCACCCCGTGTCGTTCTCTCTCCCTCACCCCGTGTCGTTCTCTCTCCCCCACCCCGTGTCGTTCTCTCTCCCTCACCCCGTGTCATTCTCTCTCCCCCACCCCTTGTCGTTCTCTCTCCCCCACCCCGTGTCGTTCTCTCTCCCCCACCCCGTGTCATTCTCTCTCCCCCACCCCATGTCATTCTCTCTCCCCCACCCCGTGTCATTCTCTCTCCCCCACCCCGTGTCGTTCTCTCTCCCTCACCCCGTGTCATTCTCTCTCCCCCACCCCGTGTCATTCTCTCTCCCCCACCCCGTGTCATTCTCTCTCCCCCACCCCGTGTCGTTCTCTCTCCTCACCCCGTGTCATTCTCTCTCCCCTCCCCCCACCCCGTGTCATTCTCTCTCCCCCACCCCGTGTCATTCTCTCTCCCCCACCCCGTGTCATTCTCTCTCCCCCACCCCGTGTCATTCTCTCTCCCCCACCCCGTGTCATTCTCTCTCCCCCACCCCGTGTCATTCTCTCTCCCCCACCCCGTGTCATTCTCTCTCCCCCACCCCGTGTCATTCTCTCTCCCCCACCCCGTGTCATTCTCTCTCCCCCACCCCGTGTCATTCTCTCTCCCTCACCCCGTGTCATTCTCTCTCCCCTCCCCCCACCCCGTGTCATTCTCTCTCCCCCACCCCGTGTCATTCTCTCTCCCCCACCCCGTGTCATTCTCTCTCCCCCACCCCGTGTCATTCTCTCTCCCCCACCCCGTGTCATTCTCTCTCCCCCACCCCGTGTCATTCTCTCTCCCTCACCCCGTGTCATTCTCTCTCCCTCACCCCGTGTCATTCTCTCTCCCCTCCCCCACCCCCGTGTCATTCTCTCTCCCTCACCCCGTGTCATTCTCTCTCCCCTCTACCCACCCCGTGTCATTCTCTCTCCCTCACCCCATGTCATTCTCTCTCCCCCACCCCGTGTCATTCTCTCTCCCCCACCCCGTGTCATTCTCTCTCCCCCACGCCGTGTCATTCTCTCTCCCCCACCCCGTGTCATCTCTCTCCCCCACCCCGTGTCGTTCTCTCTCCCCCACCCGTGTCATTCTCTCTCCCCCACCCCGTGTCGTTCTCTCTCCCCCACCCCGTGTCATTCTCTCTCCCCCACCCCGTGTCGTTCTCTCTCCCCCACCCCGTGTCATTCTCTCTCCCCCACGCCGTGTCGTTCTCTCTCCCCCACCCCGTGTCATTCTCTCTCCCCCACGCCGTGTCATTCTCTCTCCCCCACCCCGTGTCGTTCTCTCTCCCCCACCCCGTGTCATTCTCTCTCCCCCACCCCGTGTCATTCTCTCTCCCCCACCCCGTGTCGTTCTCTCTCCCCCACCCCGTGTCATTCTCTCTCCCCCACGCCGTGTCATTCTCTCTCCCCCACCCCGTGTCATTCTCTCTCCCCCACGCCGTGTCATTCTCTCTCCCCCACCCCGTGTCGTTCTCTCTCCCCAACCCCGTGTCATTCTCTCTCCCCCACCCCGTGTCATTCTCTCTCCCCCACCCCGTGTCGTTCTCTCTCCCCAACCCCGTGTCATTCTCTCTCCCCCACGCCGTGTCGTTCTCTCTCCCCCACCCCGTGTCATTCTCTCTCCCTCACCCCGTGTCATTCTCTCTCCCCCACCCCGTGTCGTTCTCTCTCCCTCACCCCGTGTCATTCTCTCTCCCCCACGCCGTGTCGTTCTCTCTCCCCCACCCCGTGTCATTCTCTCTCCCCCACGCCGTGTCATTCTCTCTCCCCCACCCCGTGTCATTCTCTCTCCCCACCCCGTGTCGTTCTCTCTCCCCCACCCCGTGTCGTTCTCTCTCCCCCACCCCGTGTCATTCTCTCTCCCCCACCCCGTGTCGTTCTCTCTCCCCCACCCCGTGTCGTTCTCTCTCCCCCACCCCGTGTCATTCTCTCTCCCCCACCCCGTGTCATTCTCTCTCCCCCACCCCGTGTCGTTCTCTCTCCCTCACCCCGTGTCGTTCTCTCTCCCCCACCCCATGTCGTTCTCTCTCCCTCACCCCGTGTCATTCTCTCTCCCCCACCCCGTGTCATTCTCTCTCCCCCACCCCGTGTCGTTCTCTCTCCCTCACCCCGTGTCATTCTCTCTCCCCCACCCCGTGTCATTCTCTCTCCCCCACCCCGTGTCATTCTCTCTCCCCCACGCCGTGTCGTTCTCTCTCCCCCACCCCGTGTCGTTCTCTCTCCCCACCCCTTGTCATTCTCTCTCCCCCACCCCGTGTCGTTCTCTCTCCCCCACCCCGTGTCATTCTCTCTCCCCCACCCCTTGTCGTTCTCTCTCCCCCACGCCGTGTCGTTCTCTCTCCCCCACCCCGTGTCGTTCTCTCTCCCCCACCCCGTGTCATTCTCTCTCCCTCACCCCGTGTCATTCTCTCTCCCCCACCCCGTGTCGTTCTCTCTCCCTCACCCCGTGTCATTCTCTCTCCCCCACCCCGTGTCGTTCTCTCTCCCCCACCCCGTGTCGTTCTCTCTCCCCCACCCCGTGTCATTCTCTCTCCCCCACCCCGTGTCGTTCTCTCTCCCCCACCCCGTGTCGTTCTCTCTCCCCCACCCCGTGTCGTTCTCTCTCCCCCACCCCGTGTCATTCTCTCTCCCCCACCCCGTGTCGTTCTCTCTCCCCCACCCCGTGTCATTCTCTCTCCCTCACCCCGTGTCATTCTCTCTCCCCCACCCCGTGTCGTTCTCTCTCCCCCACCCCGTGTCATTCTCTCTCCCTCACCCCGTGTCATTCTCTCTCCCCCACCCCGTGTCGTTCTCTCTCCCCCACCCCGTGTCATTCTCTCTCCCTCACCCCGTGTCATTCTCTCTCCCCCACCCCGTGTCGTTCTCTCTCCCCTCCCCCCACCCCGTGTCATTCTCTCTCCCCCACCCCGTGTCATTCTCTCTCCCCCACCCCGTGTCGTTCTCTCTCCCCCTCCCTCCGCATCGTTCTCGCTCTCCCCCTCCCCCGCGTCGTTCTCACTCTCTCTACCAGCCCCGTGTCTCTCTGTCCCTTCATCCCTTCTCTCTGCACCCACAGTCTCCCTACCCCCCCCCATCGCTGTCTGTCCCCCCATGATTCTCTCTCAACCCAATGTCTCTCTCAAACCCTGCCCCCGTGTCCCTCTCTCCCCCCGTGTCTCTTTCCCTCCTCAATCTTTCTCTCTCCCCCCGTGTCTCACTCTCTCCGCCCCATGTGTCTTTTCCCCCACCCTTGTCTCTCCCTCTCCCACCCACGTGTGTGTGTGTCTCTCTCTCTCTCACTTCGCCCCCCTCCCCCCCGCTGTGTGTGTCTCTCTCTCTCTCTCTCTCTCTCACTGCCCCCATGCCGCTCTCTCTCTTCCCTTCCCCCCCTGTGTGTCACTCTCTCTCTCCCCCTCCTCCCATCTCTCTCTGTCCTCCCCGTCCTTTCTCTCCCACCCCCCCGGGTCTATCTCCCACTCGCACCCCCCCACATGTCGCGCTCACTGTCTCTCCCCCACCTCCACCATTCCCCGTTTCACTCTATCCCCCCCCGTCCTTTCTCGCTCTCTCTGTTTCCCCACCCCCCCCCATGACTCTCCCTCTCCCACCCGTGTCTCTCACTCCACTTCCCCCCGTGTCACTCTCTTCCCCCCCCCCCACCCTGTTCTCTCTCCCCCCTCCCCCCCTGGGTCTCTCTCCGCCCTCCCCCCGGGCCTCTCTAACTCTCTCTGTCAATCTCTGTCACCCCGTCTTTTTCTGTCTACCCCCCCGCCCGTCCCCACGTGTATCTCTATCTCTCTGTCTCCCCCTGTATCTCTCTGTCCCTCCAGTCTCTCTTCCCCCCCGCCCTTGTCTCCCCTTTTTCCCCCTCCCCCGCACTGTCTTTTTCTCGCTCTCTCCATCCCCCTTGTCTCTCTCTCTCCCGCCCCCATGTCACTCTCTGCCCCCCCATGACTCTCTTCCCCCCGTGTCTCTCTCGCCCCCCCTTCCTCCCCGAGTGTGTCGACCCCTGTGTCTCCATCAACCCCTGCCCCCATGTCTCCCCCACTCCCTCCATGTCTCTCTCCTTTCCCCCTCCCCCCACCCCGTGTCTCTCTCTCTCTCTCCCTCCCTACCGCCTATGTTTCCTGTCCCACAGAAGGCTGTGAAAATGTTCCCAATAATGCAACAGCTGGAAGCAACTCCAGCCCCAGGCTTCAGCGGCAGGAAATGTTTGAGCAGCGGTCTCCATGCCGACCCGTCGGAAGATCAGCAGCAGTTCAGGTTCCGGGGCCGAGGAGTCTGTGCCTGCACGAGAGGCATCGGGGGCGGAATCCAGAGGACGCAGGCGCAGAAACAACACGGTGCAAATAATCACTCTGATGTTTTAAACCCCGACCCTCATCCGCCCGTCGGGGTGTGGGAGCGCGGGGTTAAAATCGAGAGGTCTGTGAGGGAATCCCACCGAGCCCAGGTCCCTGGGAGGCTGTTCCTTCTCCTCTCCTCACTTCACATGATTGTAGTGAGTGTGTTCCTGCAGAGAGGGGGCACAGACTGGAGACCCTCGGGATAATAATAATGATCAATAATGGAAAGATGAGGCTCCAGTACAGAGAAACTGGACTGAACACAAACGGCTTTGAAAATCACAAACTGAGCTGAAGTGTCAGCAAACCAGGATCCCACTGCACGTGTGGAGATCAGTGTGAATGTAGGGAGACGGCAAATCCCGGGATTCTGTCATTTTCAGGATGGGTTGCTGCGGGGTGTCAGTACGAGCATTAGAAGGGGGGCAGCTTGTTGCACTGATCACTCGATCCCCTTTGGGTTTCTGATCTGAGATGTCCCACTGATAAAAACATTCTCTCCTCTTTCATTCCAGAGTGACGGAGACTCAGAGAGTCACAGACCCAGATGTGCAGGGCTACGGGGAAAGGATGGGGAAGTTGGACTAGCTGAAGTGCTCTTTAAGAGAACTGCATAGGCTGGATGGACCGAATGGCCTCCTGTGCTGTAACCACTCTGATTGTAGGTGTAGGCAGAGTTTGAAATGTGGGATGGTTTTGGGCTTGGAACCAGCAGAGACAGATGCAGTAATCTGGGACTGTCGACTGGTGCCCTGATGACACTATCTCCCTGTATTCTGCATCAGTTCACCCCACCCTTTGTCCAAAGTTAGAATGAAGACAGAGGTTAAAACCTCACAGAGCGTCAGAAAGTAAAATTGTTGTGAGGAGACAATGGTTCAAGCAAAAGGCTGCCGGATTCTGTCGCTTTCCGTGGCGTGTTTCTGTAAAAAGCCTGTGTGTGTGATGATCGGTTTCAGTGGGAAGCTCCGTCCCCTGTTTACCCCTTCTGTTCAAGAATGTTACACGGACTTTGTTTCACTTTTTCTTTAGTTATGTTCAGTATTTTTTCCAGTCATTTGGAGAGGGGCCTGAAGAAAGAACAGAAAGAAAGATGATGTAATTTACTGGGGATTTGCTGTGCTGTGTTGTGTTAACTTTAAGATATTGCTGAATTAAATTAGAGATATTGAGGTTAACTAACTTATTAAATTGTGAAACCCAGACTTTTATTGTGGCCATAGTGAAATCCTGGTTATTGTAAATTATGTGAAAAATCTCCAATTCCGGACATGAGATCATCACATTAAAAAATCTTGCCCTTTTTGAACTTCTCAGCATGCCGGGGACAATGATTGAAAGTGGATAATGAGTTAATGTTGAGTAAGTAATGTGACTGGAGCTGTGCTAAGTTTCGGATCTAAGAAGACTATTTCAGTCCAAGGCATCTTGGTTGTGCTGGAATGTGTCGGCCGTTAGCAAACTGACAGCGTCCTTTGATCCTGTGAGTGACTGTGGTCAGGGTAAAAGTGAATCAACAGGAATCCCAGGATCTCCCGCCGTCTCTATGACAACAACATGGAGCCATCTTGCGGTTGGACTGCACTAACTCGCTCAGAGTTAATAAAATGAGGGGTTTTGGAACCCTAGTAAATAAATGATCAATGATTTACTAAATGAGATTTAATCTGCATTGTGGGTACAAGGCCAAGAAAACCCGACTCTTTCTAACATGAGATGAACAAACTAAACATTGTTTCTCCCAACAGAATTGTCTCACAGAAATAGGAATACTAATAGTGATGTTATTGATGATTTAAAGATCACATCGATGAACTCCAACAATTGTACATCCCTGTCTGGAATGAAAATAAAACGGGCAAGGTGGCTCAATTAGGGATAGTGTTAAATCCAAGGAAGAGGCATATAAATTGGCCAGAAAAAGCAGCAAACCTGAGGACTGGGAGAAATTTAGAATTCAGCAGAGGAGGACAAAGGATTTAATTAGGAGGGGGAAAATAGAGTATGAGAGGAAGCTTGCCGGGAACATAAAAACTGACTGCAAAAGCTTCTATAGATATGGGAAGAAAAAAAGATAAGTGAAGACAAATGTAGGACCCTTGCAGTCAGATTTAGGTGAATTTATAATGGGGAACAAAGAAATGGCAGACTAGTTGAACAAATACTTTGGTTCTGTCTTCACGAAGGAAGACACAAATAACCTTCCGGAAGTACGAGGGGACCGATGGTCTAGTGAGAAGGAATTAGGCGGGAAATTGTGTTAGGGAAATTGATGGGATTGAAGGCTGATAAATGCCCGGGGCCTGATAGTCTGCATCCCAGAGTACTTAAGGAAGTGGCCCGAGAAATAATGGATGCATTAGTGATGATTTTCCAACAGTCTATCAACTCGGGATCAGTTTCTATGGACTGGAGGGTATCTAATGTAACCCTACTTTTTAAAAAAGGAGGGAGAGAGAAAACGGGTAATTATAGACCGGTTAGCCTGACATCAGTAGTGGGGAAAATGTTGGAATCAATTATTAAAGATGAAATACAGTGCATTTGGAAAGCAGTGACAGGATCGGTCCAAGTCAGCATGGATTTATAAAAGGGAAATCATGCTTGACAAAAGGCTTTTGACAAGGTCCCACACAAGAGATTGGTGTGCCAAATTAAAGCACATAGTATTGGGGGTAATGTACTGACGTGGATAGAGAACTGGTTGGCAGACAGGAAGCAGAGAGTCGGGCTAAACGGGTCCTTTTCAGAATGGCAGGTAGTAACTAGTGGGGTGCCGCAGGGTTCAGTGGGACCCCAGCTATTTGCAATATACATTAATGATTTAGTTGAAGGAATTGAGTGTAATATCTCCAAGTTTGCAGATGACACTAAGCTGGGTGGCGGTGTGAGCTGTGAGGAGGATGCTAAGAGGCTGCAATGTGACTTGGACAGGTTAGGTGAGTGGGCAAATGCATGGCAGATGCAGTATAATGTGGATAAATGTGAGGTTATCCACTTTGGGGGCAAAAACACAAAGGCAGAATATTATCTGAATGGCGGCAGATTATGAAAAGGGGAGGTGCAACGAGACCTGGGTGTCATGGTACATCAGTCATTGAAAGTTGGCATGCAGGTGCAGCAGGCGGTTAAGAAAGCAAATGGCATGTTGGCCTTCATAGCAAGGGGATTTGAGTACAGGGGCAGGGAGGTGTTGCTACAGTTGTACAGAGCATTGGTGAGGCCACACCTGGAATATTGTGTACGGTTTTGGTGTCCTAATCTGAGGAAGGATGTTGTGCTATTGAGGGAGTGCAGCGAAGGTTCACCAGACTGATTCCCGGGATGGCTGGACTGACATATGAGGAGCCACTGGATCGACTGGGCCTTTATTCACTGGAGTTTAGAAGGATGAGAGGGGATCTCATAGAAACATATAAAATTCTGATGGGACTGGACAGGTTAGATACAGGAAGAATGTTCCCGATGTTGAGGAAGTCCAGAACCAGGGAACACAGTCTAAGGATAAGGGGTAAGCCATTTCGGACTGAGATGAGGGGAAACTTCTTCACTCAGAGAGTTGTTAACCTGTGGAATTCCCTGCCGCAGAGAGTTGTTGATGCCAGTTCATTGGATATATTCAAGAGGGAGTTAGATGTGGTCCTTACGGCTAAAGGGATCAAGGGGTATGGAGAGAAAGCAGGAAAGGGATACTGAGGTTGAATGATCAGCCATGATCTTATTGAATGGTGGTGCCGGTTCGAAGGGCCGAATAGTCTACTCCTGCAACTATTTTCTATGTTTCTATGTTTCCTGCTTGTTTTAACAGGTTTTCAATTCCTCAGGATGCAAAATAATTGGAAAAATTTGTGCCTTCACGGCTCATGTTTGGAGAATTGGAAGTCAAAGAGGAGCGGAAATTTATCTGCCAGAATTTAATTGTAGTCGGATCTTTGAGCAAGTTTTATTTGAAGTCAAATTGATGGCATAATAAATCCACAGGATCCTTGTTAAAGCACAGAGGGTTGGAAATTCGGTTCTGGCCATTTTGCAGCATTACTTATGGCAGGGCAGTCAGCATAGCACCCGATAAAGGTTTGCGCCTCCATCCGGAAAATTCGGCCGAAACTCTGTGACAATGACCAGTGGCGTTAAATCAAGCGTCACACACCTGTGCTTGGTCGCCCGATCTGAAAACCGCTGTGCAAAAAAAAAGCTCCTCTCCTTGCGCATACGCAGAGGCCCGCTATAGTTCCCGAGCCCAGCCGAAAGTTTATGGTGCGACACTATAAGGTTTTGCATGCGTAGTTCCACCTTTGCACTTTGAGTCGAGCAGGAAAGTAGAGGAGCAGGCAGGACACCAGAGAGCACGTCGCTTCTCATCCACGGCCGCTGAGGCACTGATACAGGCCATTGAGAGCAGGTGGCCTGCCTTCCATCTCTCTGGAGGAAGGAGGCCCCTGCCAAGAGTGTTTCGGGGATTTGGAGGTGTATGCGACAGACACGGTGCCCCATGAGATGGGGGGCGGGGCAAGGCCATGGCGGGATTGGAAAACAAAGGTGGGAATTGCTTAACCTGGGGCCAGAAAACGTAGTCCATTTGCACTCATTAAGATCTCAAACACAGCGATGTGGTAAAGAGCAGATAATCTGTTATTCTGATGTTGGTTGATGGATAACTATTGTACAGGACAGCGGGGAGAGCCAGTGATCCTTACAGCTGGAGATAAGGTGATTGTATCAGTTCCAGTTTTGATGGTTTTAATAGTTTTCTTATTTGTCTTTAGTGGAAGATAAGGGAGTGTCTGTGGATGTTGTTTCTGTGGAATTACAGAAGACATTCAATAAGGTTCCACATAAGAGACTATTACCAAAAGTGAGAGTGCCTGGAATTAGAGGCAACCTATTGGCTTGGATGGGGAATTGGTTAGCAGGTAGGAGACGGAGCATGCTCCAATTGGCAGGATGTAACTAGTGGTGTCCCCAGGGATCTGTCTCGGGTCCACATCATGTTTATAATTTACTTGGATGAAGGAATAGAGAGCTGTCCATCTGAGTTTGTTGGCAAAACCAAGTTAGGTGGCACAGTTAGTGAGATGGGAGCAGAAAGTTGCAAAGGGACATTGATAGATTGTGAGTGGGCAAAACTGTGGCAGATAGGGTTCAATGTGGAAAAGTGTGAGGTCATCCTCTTTGACCTAAGATAGATCAAAGTATGTTCTACATCGGAGAAAATAGCTGGAACTGTCTGAGCAGAGAGAGTCCGGGGTCCCAGGCACAAACAGTAATGTAAAAACACTCAGGAATATTGAATATCTCACTAGGGCTGGAATACAGAGGTGGAAGTTGTGCCACAGCTGTAAGAAATCTGGTTCCCTCCACCAGGAGGTCACACCCCGAGGGCGGCGGAGGTCACGCCCCGAGGGCAGAGGAGGTCACACCCCGAGGGTGGCGGAGGTCACACCCCGAGGGCGGCGGAGGTCACACCCCGAGGGCGGCGGAGGTCACACCCCGAGGGCGGCGGAGG
This sequence comes from Pristiophorus japonicus, assembly GCF_044704955.1. NCBI lineage: Eukaryota > Metazoa > Chordata > Chondrichthyes > Pristiophoridae > Pristiophorus > Pristiophorus japonicus. The sequence goes on along the minus strand of NW_027250653.1, from coordinate 122,648 downwards.
TCACACCCCGAGGGCGGCGGAGGTCACACCCCGAGGGCGGTGGATGTCACACCCCGAGGGTGGCAGAGGTCACACCCCGAGGGCGGTGGAGGTCACACCCGAGGGCGGCGGAGGTCACACCCCGAGGGCGGCGGAGGTCACACCCCGAGGGCAGTGGAGGTCACACCCCGAGGGTGGCGGATGTCACACCCCGAGGGCAGTGGAGGTCACACCCCGAGGGCATAGGAGGTCACACCCCGAGGGTGGCGGAGGTCACACCCCGAGGGCAGAGGAGGTCACACCCCGAGGGCGGCGGAGGTCACGCCCTGAGGGTGGTGGAGGTCACACCCCGAGGGTGGCGGAGGTCACACCCCGAGGGCGGCGGAGGTCACACCCCGAGGGCGGCGGAGGTCACACCCCGAGGGTGGCGGAGGTCACACCCCGAGGGCAGAGGAGGTCACACCCCGAGGGCGGCGGAGGTCACACCCCGAGGGCGGCGGAGGTCACACCCCGAGGGCAGTGGATGTCACACCCCGAGGGCAGAGGAGGTCACAGCGGCGGAGGTCACACCCCGAGGGCGGTGGAGGTCACACCCCGAGGGCGGCGGAGGTCACACCCCGAGGGTGGCGGAGTCACACCCCGAGGGTGGCGGAGGTCACACCCCGAGGGCAGTGGAGGTCACACCCCGAGGGCAGAGGAGGTCACACCCCGAGGGCGGCGGATGTCACAGCGGCGGAGGTCACACCCCGAGGGCGGCGGATGTCACAGTGGCGGAGGTCACACCCCGAGGGCAGCGGAGGTCACACCCCGAGGGCGGCGGAGGTCACACCCCGAGGGCGGCGGATGTCACACCCCGAGGGCAGAGGAGGTCACACCCCGAGGGCGGCGGAGGTCACACCCCGAGTGTGGCGGAGGTCACGCTCCAAGGGCGGCGGAGGTCACACCCCGAGGGCGGCGGAGGTCACACCCCGAGGGTGGCGGAGGTCACACCCCGAGGGCGGCGGAGGTAACACCCCGAGGGTGGCGGATGTCACACCCCGAGGGTGGCGGATGTCACACCCCGAGGGCGGCGGAGGTCACACCTCGAGGGCATTGGAGGTCACACCCCGAGGGTGGCGGATGTCACACCCCGAGGGTGGCGGAGGTCACGCTCCAAGGGCGGCGGAGGTCACACACCGAGGGTGGCGGAGGTCACACCCCGAGGGCGGCGGATGTCACAGTGGCGGAGGTCACGCTCCGAGGGCGGCGGAGGTCACACCCCGAGGGTGGCGGAGGTCACACCCCGAGGGTGGCGGAGGTCACACCCCGAGGGTGGCGGAGGTCACAACCCGAGGGTGGCGGAGGTCACACCGCGAGGGTGGCGGAGGTCACACCCCGAGGGCGGAGGAGGTCACACCCCGAGGGCGGCGGAGGTCACGCCCTGAGGGTGGTGGAGGTCACACCCCGAGGGTGGCGGAGGTCACACCCCGAGGGCAGAGGAGGTCACACCCCGAGGGCGGCGGAGGTCACACCCCGAGGGCAGTCGAGGTCACACCCCGAGGGTGGCGGAGGTCACACCCCGAGGGTGGCGGAGGTCACACCCCGAGGGCAGAGGAGGTCACACCCCGAGGGCGGCGGAGGTCACACCCCGAGGGCGGCGGATGTCACAGCGGCGGAGGTCACACCCCGAGGGTGGCGGAGGTCACACCCCGAGGGCAGAGGAGGTCACACCCCGAGGGCAGAGGAGGTCACACCCCGAGGGCGGCGGAGGTCACACCCCGAGGGTGGCGGAGGTCACACTCCGAGGGCAGAGGAGGTCACACCCCGAGGGCGGCGGAGGTCACACCCCGAGGGTGGCGGAGGTCACACCCCGAGGGCAGAGGAGGTCACACCCCAAGGGCGGCGGAGGTCACACCCCGAGGGCGGCGGATGTCACAGCGGCGGAGGTCACACCCCGAGGGTGGCGGAGATCACACCCCGAGGGCGGCGGAGGTCACACCCCGAGGGCAGTCGAGGTCACACCCCGAGGGTGGCGGAGGTCACACCCCGAGGGCGGCGGAGGTCACACCCCGAGGGCGGCGGAGGTCACGCCCTGAGGGTGGTGGAGGTCACACCCCGAGGGTGGCGGAGGTCACACCCCGAGGGCAGAGGAGGTCACACCCCGAGGGCGGCGGAGGTCATACCCCGAGGGCAGTGGAGGTCACACCCCGAGGGTGGCGGAGGTCACACCCCGAGGGTGGCGGAGGTCACACCCTGAGGGCGGAGGAGGTCACACCCCGAAGGTGGCGAAGGTCACACCCCGAGGGCAGAGGAGGTCACACCCCGAGGGCAGAGGAGGTCACACCCCGAGGGCGGCAGAGGTCACACCCCGAGGGCGGCGGATGTCACAGCGGCGGAGGTCACACCTCGAGGGCGGCGGAGGTCACACCCTGAGGGTGGCGGAGGTCACGCCCGAGGGCAGAGGAGGTCACACCCAGAGGGCGGCGGAGGTCACGCCCTGAGTGTGGTGGAGGTCACACCCCGAGGGTGGTGGAGGTCACGCCCCGAGGGCAGAGGAGGTCACACCCCGAGGGTGGTGGAGGTCACGCCCCGAGGGCAGAGGAGGTAACACCCCGAGGGCGGCGGAGGTCACACCCTGAGGGTGGTGGAGGTCACACCCCGAGGGCAGAGGAGGTCACACCCCGAGGGTGGCGGAGGTCACACCCCGAGGGTGGCGGAGGTCACACCCCGAGGGCAGAGGAGGTCACAACCCGAGGGCAGAGGAGGTCACAACCCGAGGGCGGCGGAGGTCACACCCCGAGGGCAGTGGAGGTCACACCCCGAGGGTGGCGGAGGTCACACCCCGAGGGCGGCGGAGGTCACACCCCGAGGGCGGCGGAGGTCACACCCCGAGGGCGGCGGAGGTCACGCCCCGAGGGTGGTGGAGGTCACACCCCGAGGGTGGCGGAGGTCACACCCCGAGGGCAGAGGAGGTCACACCCCGAGGGCGGCGGAGGTCATACCCCGAGGGCAGTGGAGGTCACACCCCGAGGGTGGCGGAGGTCACACCCCGTGGGTGGCGGAGGTCACACCCTGAGGGCGGAGGAGGTCACACCCCGAAGGTGGCGAAGGTCACACCCCGAGGGCAGAGGAGGTCACACCCCGAGGGCAGAGGAGGTCACACCCCGAGGGCGGCAGAGGTCACACCCCGAGGGCGGCGGATGTCACAGCGGCGGAGGTCACACCTCGAGGGCGGCGGAGGTCACACCCTGAGGGTGGCGGAGGTCACGCCCGAGGGCAGAGGAGGTCACACCCAGAGGGCGGCGGAGGTCACGCCCTGAGTGTGGTGGAGGTCACACCCCGAGGGTGGTGGAGGTCACGCCCCGAGGGCAGAGGAGGTCACACCCCGAGGGCGGCGGAGGTCACACCCCGAGGGCAGTCGAGGTCACACCCCGAGGGTGGCGGAGGTCACACCCCGAGGGTGGCGGAGGTCACACCCCGAGGGCAGAGGAGGTCACACCCCGAGGGCGGCGGAGGTCACACCCCGAGGGCGGCGGATGTCACAGCGGCGGAGGTCACACCCCGAGGGTGGCGGAGGTCACACCCCGAGGGCAGAGGAGGTCACACCCCGAGGGCAGAGGAGGTCACACCCCGAGGGCGGCGGAGGTCACACCCCGAGGGTGGCGGAGGTCACACTCCGAGGGCAGAGGAGGTCACACCCCGAGGGCGGCGGAGGTCACACCCCGAGGGTGGCGGAGGTCACACCCCGAGGGCAGAGGAGGTCACACCCCAAGGGCGGCGGAGGTCACACCCCGAGGGCGGCGGATGTCACAGCGGCGGAGGTCACACCCCGAGGGTGGCGGAGATCACACCCCGAGGGCGGCGGAGGTCACACCCCGAGGGCAGTCGAGGTCACACCCCGAGGGTGGCGGAGGTCACACCCCGAGGGCGGCGGAGGTCACACCCCGAGGGCGGCGGAGGTCACGCCCTGAGGGTGGTGGAGGTCACACCCCGAGGGTGGCGGAGGTCACACCCCGAGGGCAGAGGAGGTCACACCCCGAGGGCGGCGGAGGTCATACCCCGAGGGCAGTGGAGGTCACACCCCGAGGGTGGCGGAGGTCACACCCCGAGGGTGGCGGAGGTCACACCCTGAGGGCGGAGGAGGTCACACCCCGAAGGTGGCGAAGGTCACACCCCGAGGGCAGAGGAGGTCACACCCCGAGGGCAGAGGAGGTCACACCCCGAGGGCGGCAGAGGTCACACCCCGAGGGCGGCGGATGTCACAGCGGCGGAGGTCACACCTCGAGGGCGGCGGAGGTCACACCCTGAGGGTGGCGGAGGTCACGCCCGAGGGCAGAGGAGGTCACACCCAGAGGGCGGCGGAGGTCACGCCCTGAGTGTGGTGGAGGTCACACCCCGAGGGTGGTGGAGGTCACGCCCCGAGGGCAGAGGAGGTCACACCCCGAGGGTGGTGGAGGTCACGCCCCGAGGGCAGAGGAGGTAACACCCCGAGGGCGGCGGAGGTCACACCCTGAGGGTGGTGGAGGTCACACCCCGAGGGCAGAGGAGGTCACACCCCGAGGGTGGCGGAGGTCACACCCCGAGGGTGGCGGAGGTCACACCCCGAGGGCAGAGGAGGTCACAACCCGAGGGCAGAGGAGGTCACAACCCGAGGGCGGCGGAGGTCACACCCCGAGGGCAGTGGAGGTCACACCCCGAGGGTGGCGGAGGTCACACCCCGAGGGCGGCGGAGGTCACACCCCGAGGGCGGCGGAGGTCACACCCCGAGGGCGGCGGAGGTCACGCCCTGAGGGTGGTGGAGGTCACACCCCGAGGGTGGCGGAGGTCACACCCCGAGGGCAGAGGAGGTCACACCCCGAGGGCGGCGGAGGTCATACCCCGAGGGCAGTGGAGGTCACACCCCGAGGGTGGCGGAGGTCACACCCCGTGGGTGGCGGAGGTCACACCCTGAGGGCGGAGGAGGTCACACCCCGAAGGTGGCGAAGGTCACACCCCGAGGGCAGAGGAGGTCACACCCCGAGGGCAGAGGAGGTCACACCCCGAGGGCGGCAGAGGTCACACCCCGAGGGCGGCGGATGTCACAGCGGCGGAGGTCACACCTCGAGGGCGGCGGAGGTCACACCCTGAGGGTGGCGGAGGTCACGCCCGAGGGCAGAGGAGGTCACACCCAGAGGGCGGCGGAGGTCACGCCCTGAGTGTGGTGGAGGTCACACCCCGAGGGTGGTGGAGGTCACGCCCCGAGGGCAGAGGAGGTCACACCCCGAGGGTGGTGGAGGTCACGCCCCGAGGGCAGAGGAGGTAACACCCCGAGGGCGGCGGAGGTCACACCCTGAGGGTGGTGGAGGTCACACCCCGAGGGCAGAGGAGGTCACACCCCGAGGGTGGCGGAGGTCACACCCCGAGGGTGGCGGAGGTCACACCCCGAGGGCAGAGGAGGTCACAACCCGAGGGCAGAGGAGGTCACAACCCGAGGGCGGCGGAGGTCACACCCCGAGGGCAGTGGAGGTCACACCCCGAGGGTGGCGGAGGTCACACCCCGAGGGTGGCGGAGGTCACACCCCGAGGGCAGAGGAGGTCACACCCCGAGGGTGGCGGAGGTCACACCCCGAGGGCGGCGGAGGTCACATCCCGAGGGTGGCGGAGGTCACACCCCGAGGGCGGCGGAGGTCACACCCCGAGGGCAGAGGAGGTCACACCCCGAGGCAGAGGAGGTCACACCCCGAGGGCGGCGGAGGTCACACCCCGAGGGTGGCGGAGGTCACACCCTGAGGGCAGAGGAGGTCACACCCCGAGGGCGGCGGAGGTCACACCCCGAGGGCGGCGGATGTCACAGCGGCGGAGGTCACACCCCGAGGGTGGCGGAGGTCACACCCCGAGGGTGGCGGAGGTCACACCCCAAGGACGGCGGAGGTAACACCTCGAGGGTGTCGGAGGTCACACCCCGCGGGTGGCGGAGGTCACACCCCGAGGGCGGCGCAGGTCACACCCCGAGCGTGGCGGAGGTCACACCCCGAGGGTGGCGGAGGTCACACCCCGAGGGCGGCGGAGGTAACACCCCGAGGGTGTCGGACGTCACACCCCGAGGGTGGCGGAGGTCACACCCCGAGGGTGTCGGAGGTCACACCCCGAGGGCGGCGGAGGTCACACCCCGAGGGCAGAGGAGGTCACACCCCGAGGGTGGCGGAGGTCACACCCCGAAGGCGGCGGAGGTCACACCCCGAGGGCGGCGGAGGTCACACCCCGAGAGTGGCGGAGGTCACACCCCGAGGGTGACGGAGGTCACACCCCGAGGGCAGAGGAGGTCACACCCCGAGGGCGGCGGAGGTCACACCCCGAGGGCGGTGGATGTCACAGCGGCGGAGGTCACACCCCGAGGGCGGCAGAGGTCAAACCCTGAGGGTGGCGGAGTCACGCCCCGAGGGCAGAGGAGGTCACACCCCGAGGGCGGCGGAGGTCACGCCCTGAGGGTGGCGGAGGTCACACCCTGAGGGTGGCGGAGGTCACGCCCCGAGGGCGGAGGAGGTCACACCCCGAGGGTGGTGGAGGTCACATCCCGAGGGTGGCGGAGGTCACACCCCGAGGGCGGTGGAGGTCACACCCCGAGGGCGGTGGAGGTCACACCCCGAGGGCGGTGGAGGTCACACCCCGAGGGTGGTGGAGGTCACACCCCGAGGGCGGTGGAGGTCACGCCCCGAGGGCGGTGGAGGTCACACCCCGAGGGTGGTGGAGGTCACACCCCGAGGGCGGTGGAGGTCACACCCCGAGGGCGGCGGATGTCACACCCCGAGGGCGGCGGAGGTCACGCCCTGAGGGTGGTGGAGGTCACACCCCGAGGGTGGCGGAGGTCACACCCCGAGGGCAGAGGAGGTCACACCCCGAGGGCGGCGGAGGTCACAGCCCGAGGGCAGTGGAGGTCACACCCCGAGGGTGGCGGAGGTCACACCCCGAGGGTGGCGGAGGTCACACCCCGAGGGCGGCGGAGGTCACACCCCGAGGGCGGCGGAGGTCACACCCCGAGGTTGGCGGAGGTCACGCTCCGAGGGCGGCGGAGGTCACACACCGAGGGTGGCGGAGGTCACACCCCGAGGGCGGCGGATGTCACAGTGGCGGAGGTCACGCTCCGAGGGCGGCGGAGGTCACACCCCGAGGGTGGCGGATTCACACCCCGAGGGTGGCGGATGTCACACCCTGAGGGCAGAGGAGGTCACACCCCGAGGGTGGTGGAGGTCACACCCCGAGGGTGGCGGAGGAGGTCACACCCCGAGGGCGGCGGAGGTCATACCCCGAGGGCAGTGGAGGTCACACCCCGAGGGTGGCGGAGGTCACACCCCGAGGGTGGCGGAGGTCACACCCCGAGGGCGGCGGAGGTCACACCCCGAGGGTGGCGGAGGTCACACCCTGAGGGCAGAGGAGGTCACACCCCGAGGGCAGAGGAGGTCACACCCCGAGGGCAGAGGAGGTCACACCCCGAGGGCAGAGGAGGTCACACCCCGAGGGCTGCAGAGGTCACACCCCGAGGGCGGCGGATGTCACAGCGGCGGAGGTCACACCTCGAGGGCGGCGGAGGTCACACCCTGAGGGTGGCGGAGGTCACGCCCCGAGGGCAGAGGAGGTCACACCCCGAGGGCGGCGGAGGTCACGCCCTGAGTGTGGTGGAGGTCGCACCCCGAGGGTGGTGGAGGTCACGCCCCGAGGGCTGAGGAGGTCACACCCCGAGGGCGGCGGAGGTCACACCCCGAGGGCGGCGGAGGTCACACCCTGAGGGTGGCGGAGGTCACACCCCGAGGGTGGCGGAGGTCACACCCCGAGGGTGGCGGAGGTCACACCCCGAGGGCGGTGGAGGTCACACCCTGTTGTAGAGAGTCGAAAGATATATATAGACTTAGGCATTAGGCACCTGCTGGATATTTAGAACTCACATAAGCTTAAATGGACACACACATAAAATGGCTGCCCAGGCATTATGGGAAATCAGGTAGTCAAACTGTGAACTGTTGAACGTTCACTGACCGAGCAATAACCCTGTGAGGCCCACTGTAGGAATGCCTGGGAAGACAGAGATAAGAAGGAAACCATCTCCTGTGAACAAGGCCATGAAACCAATTATTTCAGGAAGAAAGATAAGAGGGAAACCATTTGCTGTAAACAAGGCTATATACCAATTATTTCTCCAAGAATTCTATTGGGTTAAAATAACCTATATGTAATCTATAATCATTGTGATTGGCTTGTGTCCAGCCGTGATGGGCTGTGTAGCTGCAGTAAACTGTTTTGTAACTGTTGTGAAACATATAAAGGTACATGTAACTCTTTGTTCTGTGAAGAGAAACCTGGATACGGTCCTGAGTTTTTCCTTCCCGCTGAGCGTAATAAAGCTGCTTCAGCATTGGAACCGACTCTGAGTGTTGAGTGATTCTTCTAAGAAAACACTAACGCTAACAATGGCGTAGTCGGCAGGATTTCCCGGAGTCGCTGGACGCCCTTGAAAAAAAACCCGGGTGAGTATAAAAAAAATATTTTTAAGTATAAAGGGTGCGGAAGGTGGAAGCTGGTTGATCGACATGAGGAGACGGTCTAATATCTCAAACGCCTAGCCTGAGCCTGAATTAAGAGGACTTTTGTCCCACGTGACGGCCAGGAACCAAGTAGGCGTAGGGAACACACTTAGACCGTGGGATCGTGATACCGAGAGACATCTTCCGGACCCAGTAGTGTAATTTGAAATACCCCGGGATAGAACCAAGCGGTGTACAGCGGCTAACGGAATCCAAACCTGTGAACAGGGTCGGACCAACGGGCTGAGCGGTGGTAGGTAGTCGTTAAGGATACGTAGAGCACTGCGGGAATTGCTTAAACGCGTTTTTAAGAATTGTATAAGTTTGTGTAACAGCAGAACTTGTGACCTGACAGTAGCCAAGAGACAGTTTACTACAAGTCGCGCTAGAAAGAAAGCGGACCTCTGAGAGTAGATTCCTAACGGTAGTAGTCCTACCCAGGAATGGCCATGAAAACAAGTAAACTCGAGTGGGGACCAGAAGGGTCGCTTACCCGCCACCTGGCGGAAAAACAAAAGAAGCTAATTGAAAAAATGATTAAAGCAGGGTGGAATCCTCAGGAATTAGTTATGTGAGGAATTATTTAGATAAAACTACGAATTCCCTGAAAGGTCATGGATCCAAAAATAGAGCCGGCCAAAACAAGAAGAGAGACTGTTGTAAATGTCTGATCGTTGAGTGAGAAGTGTCTGTGTGATTTTTGACTGCAGAATGAATTTTTGTTTTATGTTTTCATGTTCCGAAAGCCTGGTTGGAAGAGGAATGCAAGTGTCTGTTTATTTTAGAAACAGAGTGAAAGTCTTTTTTTTAAACCCTTTGTAATGTTGTCCTGTATGTGGGAAGTTTTAAGACATTTAAGTTAGAAACGCAGGTGTGGATTTATTCGGATGATAAGTTACGGAGCTAGGAGAATAAACAAATAAAGAATAGGTTTGTTGAGCAAAATATTTATTTGACATGCTCACTTACTTGCCGAAAGAAAACATGCAATGATTGATTGGGTTGAAAGACATAAATTTAGTCTCGGAATGAGATAAAGAATGCTTTAAAAAAAAAGAGCTTCTAAAAAAAAAAAGTTTTAAATAAAGATTGAAATTACAAAGTTTGAATTGGGATTTTGAGATATTCAGAGAAGGCACAGGAAATACTGAGGTGGATTTAAAAAAAAAGATTAAATTAAATCTGATCAGGTCAAACTCCTGGGCAAGTGGCGAGCTATCTGCGAAGGTGTAAAAGGAACTTTTGGAAAATGTTAAAAAACAGCAAGCTTTAGTAACGACTTTGAAACTGGAGCATTTTGAGATAACGAAAGGCAGCACTCAAACTCTCAAAGCTGGTCTCCATTCCAGTTATGGAGAAAAAGAAAAAGATAAAGACGCCACTTTGAAAGTAAACAAATTAACAACTTTATGGAGTTACGAACCCTCCGTGTAAAATACAAAACCTAATTTGAAGAAAGAAAAAAAAAAAGATGTAACGGACTAAATGGAAAAAGACATAACTTACTAAATACTAGTTGATGTTTGCTGTGAAAAAGATATTGGTTTAATTAGAAGAGAAAAAAAAATAATTGGAATAAGTAAAAAACACTCTACATGGATTCGAATTTTCAAAAGTTTCAATGCAGTTTGAAAAGATTTCTAAAATGGACAGTGTTTATCAAAAATGTCCCGAACAGTCTAAACAAGCAGGAGGGTTTTGAAGATAACGAGGAGAAAGAGAGAAATAAAAAAAAAACAGAATTGAATTTCAGTAAACAAAATCGCTATTGTATGTGTGGTCTTGTTTAAAAACAATTAAAAAAAAAAAAAATTATTTGGCAAGTACTTGAATTAGAAGTTAAGAAAACATTGGAGTTTACTCTAATGATTTATGCTGTTTTTAACGGATTCCTAATTTCGAAGCCAGTTTTGAAGGCACAAAGACTTTTTTTTCAGATGATTACGTGAAGTCACGTAATGACATCAGGTCTTCTTACAAACCTGGAAAGGAGTTAACCCTTTCCATTGACAGCCGTTTTATACTGAACATTATTAATTTGGATTTCTTAATAGGAAAAAAAAAACTCACCTAACAGGAAACAAAAATAAAAACAGAACTAGCTTATGTAATAATACTTGCCTGATACAATAAAGAAATAGATATTCAATAAAACAAATTGAAGAGTTAAAAGCTAAGATAAACAGGCTGGAAGAGATAACGGGACTAGACGGATAGTGCAGTGCGCAGCCATAGCACCATCACCTCTGGCAATAGAGCCAATGTACCCTACAGTGGGTAGGTGTAGTCCACAAACCCAACCTAACGGTAAAGCAGACAGCGATGTTTGGAGGAATAGCTTTGGCCTTGGTCATAGGAGTTTGGGTAATATTTAAGTGGGTAAAGACACGGGCGCACGCCCTACAGATTCAGCTCGAAATGGTTCGATTATAACCTTGTGCTTCTGATTTTGCAGGGTGACAGGGACACTCGTAGAGCAAAAAAACTTAACCCCTGGTGACGACCAGGCCGTCTGTTTAAAATTACAGATAATACTTACCGGAATGGGAATACGAACGGCGCTACTCGTAATATGGATAGCCCTGCGACATGCACGTACCCTGGGCAACACCGACGGACAGCAGAGCACGCTGGAAATAAACAACTATATGAACTATGGAGTCTTGTTTAATTTAACGGACGGAATGTGCATTCCAGCAGCCAAGGACTGGAGCAAGGACAGGACTTATTTTAATGCATGGTTACAAGTGAATCCTAATAAGAATAAGGGTATGTGTACAGTGCTCCACGGGTATAAGGAGCAGATGCATTAAACGGAGGGATGTCAAAGGGCCTGATGAATGTACTTTCGGCATAATTTGTGCTCCTCCGGGACAATCCCAGCAATCAGTCATCCGCAAGAAGGGAATGGGGCTGTGTGGGTATTACGAGGAGGCGGGGGCGGCTGCAATATCATTGTATGTATGTTTCTCACCCCCTCCGACACCGCGCCCCATAAGAATCACTACATTGCCCGAAGAACTGCCTTGTCCCATAACTACTAAGGGACCAGAAAATGGGATTGCAATGTACAACGAAGGGGAATTATCGTATGATAATGTTAAACATGAAATTGTGCCTGTTCTGATCAATATTTCAGGCATCCAGATGCCGGAATATTGTACCGAACAGTCAAGGAAGATGTACAATGTATTAAGTAAAGTCGTAATGCAGCAGGCTGCCGATGCCATGGGTGCCAGTAAGTTCCGGGGACAGGGGTTAGCCCCCAGGATGAAGAGGGAAATAGTAAATGATGTTGCTACCGTTTTCAATACAGGAACCTCCGTAGTGAACTCGATAGACATACAAGGGCTAAATGAGAGGGTAGAACAGCTTAAAGGGGTGATGAAGGGGTTATTGGAGAGGGTGGAGCAAAACCAGGAAGACCAGGCCAACCTAGGAAAGGAGGGGGCCGAAATCCAGTTGGATGGCATCTCAGTCCTGGAAGCTCACGCTAAAACCATTAATCACCTCATTGATAGAGAACAAGAAGATACAATAAAGCAAAGACAGGGGCAACTCTGTCATGCTTATGGTCTGTGGATGGTGGGACAGATCCGCCACAACCTCAACCAGATCCAACGCGGGGAGGTACCCGATTGGATAGACAGTTCACATTTAGCTCAGTTGGCGAACCAAAGGGGGACACTGGATAATTGTACTCTGAAGGGACTGACCCGAGTATACCCCTCAATTCCAGATTGCCAGATGGGTAGGACTACCGGGATAGGGATAGTCCTGTTGATCCCCATAGCAACGCCGGACTCAGGGCCGTTCCCCTTATACCAACTAGAGAATATCGGAGTAATACGGGAAAATGTCTCCATACGCTACTACCTAACCACCACCTCTGCCGTTCGTCGAAACAACATACTTACCGGGATTTCCCTAGCAGATTGCAAGCAAAGGGGGGAAATCACAGTATGCCCTCACCCGGTGGGCCGAGGCGAACTAGACGAGTGCGGGTTTAACCGAACCAATGGGTGTGTACTAGAAATAGTGCCCGCACACATGCACTTCGCGAGGGCAGGCTACGGAGGGAGGGGAAGATACTGCGTCTCTACTACTGAGCGTTCATACCAGTATAATGACCTGCAGTGCCCTATACCGCAGCCAAACTTTTGCTTTACACCACTACGACCTGTCGCGATCGGGCAAGCGCATATCACCCAGGTTAGGCGCCGGAAGTCCGAAGTTATTGAAGTAACTGATCAGCTCCATGATCATTTGCAGGATTATGACGAGCCAGAGCAGGTCCCTATCCCACATCTAACCGAAGTATTACGGGAGTTGAGGCTCAGAGTGGGTCAATCTGTAAAACTCTATCACCAGCTACAAACTAAAATCAAAGAAGATACCGAGGTAGACTTACAAAGTCAGAGTTGGTGGAGAAAGGTCTGGGACTGGGGAATAAATGTGAACATCCACCCATGGATTCGAATTATTTCACACACACTGGTCGGAATACAATTAATCTTAGCAATAACATGGGGCGTGATGGCCTGCCAGGTATGCAGGCGCCACAAACGGCAGAAACGGACCAATCACCGTTCCCTTGATATTAAACAAGTCTGTTTGATAAGGGGACGGGAGGAGCTAGCCTTTGTTAATTTGATTTGAGCAACCGGAACTCCTGAAACCGCGTGACTGGCCAGCACGTTGAGGCAAGGAATACCGGGCCGTGCACAAATATCAGATAAAGGCAGTATTTCGGTTAAAAGGGGACTAGGGCTAGTCCCTTTACCGAAAGGGGGAATTGTTGTAGAGAGTCGAAAGATATATATAGACTTAGGCATTAGGCACCTGCTGGATATTTAGAACTCACATAAGCTTAAATGGACACACACATAAAATGGCTGCCCAGGCATTATGGGAAATCAGGTAGTCAAACTGTGAACTGTTGAACGTTCACTGACCGAGCAATAACCCTGTGAGGCCCACTGTAGGAATGCCTGGGAAGACAGAGATAAGAAGGAAACCATCTCCTGTGAACAAGGCCATGAAACCAATTATTTCAGGAAGAAAGATAAGAGGGAAACCATTTGCTGTAAACAAGGCTATATACCAATTATTTCTCCAAGAATTCTATTGGGTTAAAATAACCTATATGTAATCTATAATCATTGTGATTGGCTTGTGTCCAGCCGTGATGGGCTGTGTAGCTGCAGTAAACTGTTTTGTAACTGTTGTGAAACATATAAAGGTACATGTAACTCTTTGTTCTGTGAAGAGAAACCTGGATACGGTCCTGAGTTTTTCCTTCCCGCTGAGCGTAATAAAGCTGCTTCAGCATTGGAACCGACTCTGAGTGTTGAGTGATTCTTCTAAGAAAACACTAACGCTAACACACCCCGAGGGTGGCGGAGGTCACACCCCGAGGGCGGCGGAGGTCACACCCTGAGGGTGGCGGAGGTCACACCCCGAGGGTGGCGGAGGTCACACCCCGAGGGCGGTGGAGGTCACACCCCGAGGGCAGTGGAGGTCACACCCCGAGGGCGGCGGATGTCACACCCCGAGGGTGGCGGAGATCACACCCCGAGGGCGGCGGAGGTCACAGTGGCGGAGGTCACACCCCGAGGGCAGCGGAGCTCACACCCCGAGGGTGGCGGAGGTCACACCCCGAGGGCGGCGGAGGTCACACACCGAGGGCGGCGGAGGTCACACCCCGAGGGCAGAGGAGGTCACACCCCGAGGGCAGTGGAGGTCACACCCCGAGGGCGGCGGATGTCACACCCCGAGGGTGGCGGAGATCACACCCCGAGGGCGGCGGAGGTCACACCCCGAGGGCAGTGGAGGTCACACCCCGAGGGCGGCGGATGTCACACCCCGAGGGTGGCGGAGGTCACGCTCCGAGGGCGGCGGATGTCGCAGTGGCGGAGGTCACACCCCGAGGGTGGCGGAGGTCACACGCCGAGGGCGGCGGATGTCACAGTGGCGGAGGTCACGCTCCGAGGGCGGCGGAGGTCACACCCCGAGGGTGGCGGAGGTCACACACCGAGGGTGGCGGAGGTCACACACCGAGGGTGGCGGAGGTCACACCCCGAGGGCGGTGGAGGTCACACCCCGAGGGCAGAGGAGGTCACACCCCGAGGGCGGCGAAGGTCACACCCCGAGGGCGGCGGAGGTCACGCCCTGAGGGTGGTGGAGGTCACACCCCGAGGGTGGCGGAGGTCACACCCCGAGGGCAGAGGAGGTCACTCCCCGATGGCGGCCGAGGTCATACCCCGAGGGCAGTGGAGGTCACACCCCGAGGGTGGCGGAGGTCACACCCCGAGGGAGGCGGAGGTCACACCCCGAGGGTGGAGGAGGTCACACCCCGAGGGCAGAGGAGGTCACACCCCGAGGGCGGCGGAGGTCACACCCCGAGGGCGGCGGATGTTACAGCGGCGGAGGTCACACCCAGAGGGCGGCGGAGGTCACGCTCCGAGGGCGGCGGATGTCACACCCCGAGGGTGGCGGAGGTCACGCTCCGAGGGCGGCGGAGTTCACGCCCCGAGGGCGGCGGAGGTAACACCCCGAGGGTGGCGGAGGTCACACCCCGAGGGCGGCGGAGGTCACACCCCGAGGGCGGTGGAGGTCACACCCCGAGGGTGGCGGAGGTCACACCCCGAGGGCAGAGGAGGTCACACCCCGAGGGTGGCGGAGGTCACACCCCGAGGGCAGAGGAGGTCACACCCCGAGGGCAGAGGAGGTCACACCCCGAGGGCGGCGGAGGTCACACCCCGAGGGCGGCGGATGTCACAGCGGCGGAGGTCACACCCCGAGGGCGGCGGAGGTCACACCCTGAGGGTGGTGGAGGTCACACCCCGAGGGCGGCGGAGGTCACACCCCGAGGGCAGAGGAGGTCACAACCCGAGGGCGGCGGAGGTCACACCCCGAGGGCAGTGGAGGTCACACCACGAGGGTGGCGGAGGTCACACCCCGAGGGTGGCGGAGGTCACACCCCGAGGGCAGAGGAGGTCACACCCCGAGGGTGGCGGAGGTCACACCCCGAGGGCAGAGGAGGTCACACCCCGAGGGTGGCGGAGGTCACACCCCGAGGGCAGAGGAGGTCACACCCCGAGGGCTGCGGAGGTCACACCCCGAGGGTGGCGGAGGTCACACCCCGAGGGCAGAGGAGGTCACACCCCGAGGGCGGCGGAGGTCACACCCCGAGGGCGGCGGATGTCACAGCAGCGGAGGTCACACCCCGAGGGCGGCGGATGTCAGAGTGGCGGAGGTCACACCCCGAGGGCGGCGCAGGTCACACCCCGAGCGTGGCAGAGGTCACACCCCGAGGGTGGCGGAGGTCACACCCCGAGGGCGGCGGAGGTAACACCCTGAGGGCGTCGGAGGTCACACCCCGAGGGTGGCGGAGGTCACACCCCGAGGGTGTCGGAGGTCACACCCCGAGGGCGGCGGAGGTCACACCCCGAGGGCGGCGGATGTCACACCCCGAGGGCAGAGGAGGTCACACCCCGAGGGTGGCAGAGGTCACACCCCGAGGGCGGCGGAGGTCACACCCCGAGGGCGGCGGAGGTCACACCCCGAGGGCGGCGGAGGTCACACCCCGAGGGCGGCGGATGTCACAGTGGCGGAGGTCACGCTCCGAGGGCGGCGGAGGTCACACCCCGAGGGTGGCGGAGGTCACACCCCGAGGGCGGCGGAGGTCACACCCCGAGGGTGCCGGAGGTCACACCCCGAGGGCGGTGGAGGTCACACCCCGAGGGTGCCGGAGGTCACACCCCGAGGGCGGTGGAGGTCACACCCCGAGGGCAGAGGAGGTCACACCCCGAGGGTGCCGGAGGTCACACCCCGAGGGCGGTGGAGGTCACACCCCGAGGGCAGAGGAGGTCACACCCCGAGGGCGGCGGAGGTCACGCCCTGAGGGTGGTGGAGGTCACACCCCGAGGGCAGAGGAGGTCACACCCCGAGGGCGGCGGAGGTCACACCCCGAGGGCGGAGGAGGTCACAACCCGAGGGCAGAGGAGGTCACACCCCGAGGGCGGCGGAGGTCACACCCGGAGGGTGACGGAGGTCAGACCCCGAGGGCAGAGGAGGTCACACCCCGAGGGCGGCGGAGGTCACACCCCGAGGGCGGCAGAGGTCACACCCTGAGGGTGGCGGAGTCACGCCCCGAGGGCAGAGGAGGTCACACCCCGAGGGCGGCGGAGGTCACGCCCTGAGGGTGGTGGAGGTCACACCCCGAGGGCAGAGGAGGTCACACCCCGAGGGCGGCGGAGGTCACACCCCGAGGGCGGCGGATGTCACAGCGGCGGAGGTCACACCCCGAGGGCGGCGGATGTCAGAGTGGCGGAGGTCACACCCCGAGGGCGGCGCAGGTCACACCCCGAGCGTGGCAGAGGTCACACCCCGAGGGTGGTGGAGGTCACACCCCGAGGGCGGTGGAGGTCACACCCCGAGGGCGGCGGAGGTCACACCCCGAGGGTGGCGGAGGTCACACCCCGAGGGTGGCGGAGGTCACACCCCGAGGGCGGTGGAGGTCACACCCCGAGGGCAGAGGAGGTCACACCCCGAGGGTGGTGGAGGTCACACCCCGAGGGCGGCGGAGGTCACACCCCGAGGGCGGTGGAGGTCACACCCCGAGGGAGGTGGAGGTCACACCCCGAGGGCGGCGGATGTCACAGTGGCGGAGGTCACACCCCGAGGGCGGCGGAGGTCACACCCCGAGGGAGGTGGAGGTCACACCCCGAGGGCGGCGGATGTCACAGTGGCGGAGGTCACACCCCGAGGGCGGCGGAGGTCACACCCCGAGGGCGGTGGAGGTCACACCCCGAGGGTGGCGGAGGTCACACCCCGAGGGTGGCGGAGGTCACACCCCGAGGGCGGCGGAGGTCACACCCCGAGGGCGGCGGAGGTCACACCCCGAGGGTGGCGGAGGTCACACCCCGAGGGCGGCGGAGGTCACACCCCGAGGGTGGCGGAGGTCACGCTCCGAGGGTGGCGGAGATCACACCCCGAGGGCGGCGGAGGTCACACGCCGAGGGCGGCGGATGTCACAGTGGCGGAGGTCACACCCCGGGGGCGGCGGAGGTCACACCCCGAGGGTGGCGGAGATCACACCCCGAGGGCGGCGGAGGTCACACCCCGAGGGCGGCGGATGTCACACCCCGAGGGTGGCGGAGGTCACGCTCCGAGGGCAGAGGAGGTCACACCCCGAGGGCGGCGGAGGTCACACCCCGAGGGTGGCGGATGTCACAGTGGCGGAGGTCACGCTCCGAGGGCGGCGGAGGTCACACCCCGAGGGTGGCGGAGGTCACACCCCGAGGGTGGCGGAGGTCACACCCCGAGGGTGGAGGAGGTCACACCCCGAGGGTGGCGGAGATCACACCCCGAGGGCAGAGGAGGTCACACCCCGAGGGTGGCGGAGGTCACACCCCGAGGGCGGCGGAGGTCACACCCCGAGGGCAGAGGAGGTCACACCCCGAGGGCAGAGGAGGTCACACCCCGAGGGCAGTGGAGGTCACACCCCGAGGGCGGCGGATGTCACACCCCGAGGGTGGCGGAGATCACACCCCGAGGGCGGCGGAGGTCACACCCCGAGGGCAGTGGAGGTCACACCCCGAGGGCGGCGGATGTCACACCCCGAGGGTGGCGGAGGTCACGCTCCGAGGGCGGCGGATGTCGCAGTGGCG
Organism: Pristiophorus japonicus; assembly: GCF_044704955.1. Taxonomy (NCBI): domain Eukaryota; kingdom Metazoa; phylum Chordata; class Chondrichthyes; family Pristiophoridae; genus Pristiophorus; species Pristiophorus japonicus. Next base: position 104,461 of record NW_027250653.1, on the reverse strand, counting down.
GAGGTCACACCCCGAGGGTGGCGGAGGTCACACGCCGAGGGCGGCGGATGTCACAGTGGCGGAGGTCACGCTCCGAGGGCGGCGGAGGTCACACCCCGAGGGTGGCGGAGGTCACACACCGAGGGTGGCGGAGGTCACACACCGAGGGTGGCGGAGGTCACACCCCGAGGGCGGTGGAGGTCACACCCCGAGGGCAGAGGAGGTCACACCCCGAGGGCGGCGAAGGTCACACCCCGAGGGCGGCGGAGGTCACGCCCTGAGGGTGGTGGAGGTCACACCCCGAGGGTGGCGGAGGTCACACCCCGAGGGCAGAGGAGGTCACTCCCCGATGGCGGCCGAGGTCATACCCCGAGGGCAGTGGAGGTCACACCCCGAGGGTGGCGGAGGTCACACCCCGAGGGAGGCGGAGGTCACACCCCGAGGGTGGAGGAGGTCACACCCCGAGGGCAGAGGAGGTCACACCCCGAGGGCGGCGGAGGTCACACCCCGAGGGCGGCGGATGTTACAGCGGCGGAGGTCACACCCAGAGGGCGGCGGAGGTCACGCTCCGAGGGCGGCGGATGTCACACCCCGAGGGTGGCGGAGGTCACGCTCCGAGGGCGGCGGAGTTCACGCCCCGAGGGCGGCGGAGGTAACACCCCGAGGGTGGCGGAGGTCACACCCCGAGGGCGGCGGAGGTCACACCCCGAGGGCGGTGGAGGTCACACCCCGAGGGTGGCGGAGGTCACACCCCGAGGGCAGAGGAGGTCACACCCCGAGGGTGGCGGAGGTCACACCCCGAGGGCAGAGGAGGTCACACCCCCAGGGCAGAGGAGGTCACACCCCGAGGGCGGCGCAGGTCACACCCCGAGCGTGGCAGAGGTCACACCCCGAGGGTGGCGGAGGTCACACCCCGAGGGCGGCGGAGGTAACACCCTGAGGGCGTCGGAGGTCACACCCCGAGGGTGGCGGAGGTCACACCCCGAGGGTGTCGGAGGTCACACCCCGAGGGCGGCGGAGGTCACACCCCGAGGGCGGCGGATGTCACACCCCGAGGGCAGAGGAGGTCACACCCCGAGGGTGGCAGAGGTCACACCCCGAGGGCGGCGGAGGTCACACCCCGAGGGCGGCGGAGGTCACACCCCGAGGGCGGCGGAGGTCACACCCCGAGGGCGGCGGATGTCACAGTGGCGGAGGTCACGCTCCGAGGGCGGCGGAGGTCACACCCCGAGGGTGGCGGAGGTCACACCCCGAGGGCGGCGGAGGTCACACCCCGAGGGTGCCGGAGGTCACACCCCGAGGGCGGTGGAGGTCACACCCCGAGGGTGCCGGAGGTCACACCCCGAGGGCGGTGGAGGTCACACCCCGAGGGCAGAGGAGGTCACACCCCGAGGGTGCCGGAGGTCACACCCCGAGGGCGGTGGAGGTCACACCCCGAGGGCAGAGGAGGTCACACCCCGAGGGCGGCGGAGGTCACGCCCTGAGGGTGGTGGAGGTCACACCCCGAGGGCAGAGGAGGTCACACCCCGAGGGCGGCGGAGGTCACACCCCGAGGGCGGAGGAGGTCACAACCCGAGGGCAGAGGAGGTCACACCCCGAGGGCGGCGGAGGTCACACCCGGAGGGTGACGGAGGTCAGACCCAGAGGGCAGAGGAGGTCACACCCCGAGGGCGGCGGAGGTCACACCCCGAGGGCGGCAGAGGTCACACCCTGAGGGTGGCGGAGTCACGCCCCGAGGGCAGAGGAGGTCACAACCCGAGGGCGGCGGAGGTCACGCCCTGAGGGTGGTGGAGGTCACACCCCGAGGGTGGTGGAGGTCACACCCCGAGGGCGGTGGAGGTCACACCCCGAGGGCGGCGGAGGTCACACCCCGAGGGTGGCGGAGGTCACACCCCGAGGGTGGCGGAGGTCACACCCCGAGGGCGGTGGAGGTCACACCCCGAGGGCAGAGGAGGTCACACCCCGAGGGTGGTGGAGGTCACACCCCGAGGGCGGCGGAGGTCACACCCCGAGGGCGGTGGAGGTCACACCCCGAGGGAGGTGGAGGTCACACCCCGAGGGCGGCGGATGTCACAGTGGCGGAGGTCACACCCCGAGGGCGGCGGAGGTCACACCCCGAGGGAGGTGGAGGTCACACCCCGAGGGCGGCGGATGTCACAGTGGCGGAGGTCACACCCCGAGGGCGGCGGAGGTCACACCCCGAGGGCGGTGGAGGTCACACCCCGAGGGTGGCGGAGGTCACACCCCGAGGGCGGCGGAGGTCACACCCCGAGGGCGGCGGAGGTCACACCCCGAGGGTGGCGGAGGTCACACCCCGAGGGCGGCGGAGGTCACACCCCGAGGGTGGCGGAGGTCACGCTCCGAGGGTGGCGGAGATCACACCCCGAGGGCGGCGGAGGTCACACGCCGAGGGCGGCGGATGTCACAGTGGCGGAGGTCACACCCCGAGGGCGGCGGAGGTCACACCCCGAGGGTGGCGGAGATCACACCCCGAGGGCGGCGGAGGTCACACCCCGAGGGCGGCGGATGTCACACCCCGAGGGTGGCGGAGGTAACGCTCCGAGGGCAGAGGAGGTCACACCCCGAGGGCGGCGGAGGTCACACCCCGAGGGTGGCGGATGTCACAGTGGCGGAGGTCACGCTCCGAGGGCGGCGGAGGTCACACCCCGAGGGTGGCGGAGGTCACACCCCGAGGGTGGCGGAGGTCACACCCCGAGGGTGGAGGAGGTCACACCCCGAGGGTGGCGGAGATCACACCCCGAGGGCAGAGGAGGTCACACCCCGAGGGTGGCGGAGGTCACACCCCGAGGGCGGCGGAGGTCACACCCCGAGGGCAGAGGAGGTCACACCCCGAGGGCAGAGGAGGTCACACCCCGAGGGCAGTGGAGGTCACGCTCCGAGGGCGGAGGAGGTCACACCCCGAGAGCAGAGGAGGTCACACCCCGAGGGCAGAGGAGGTCACACCCCGAGGGTGGCGGAGGTCACACCCCGAGGGCGGCGGAGGTCACACCCCGAGGGCAGAGGAGGTCACACCCCGAGGGCAGAGGAGGTCACACCCCGAGGGCAGTGGAGGTCACGCTCCGAGGGCGGCGGAGGTCACACCCCGAGGGCGGCGGATGTCACACCCCGAGGGTGGCGGAGGTCACGCTCCGAGGGCGGCGGAGGTCACACCCCGAGGGTGGCGGAGGTCACACGCCGAGGGCGGCGGATGTCACAGTGGCGGAGGTCACACCCCGAGGGCGGCGGAGGTCACACCCCGAGGGTGGCGGAGATCACACCCCGAGGGCGGCGGAGGTCACACGCCGAGGGCGGCGGATGTCACAGTGGCGGAGGTCACACCCCGAGGGCGGCGGAGGTCACACCCCGAGGGTGGCGGAGATCACACCCCGAGGGCGGCGGATGTCACACCCCGAGGGTGGCGGAGGTCACGCTCCGAGGGCGGCGGAGGTCACACCCCGAGGGTGGCGGATGTCACAGTGGCGGAGGTCACGCTCCGAGGGCGGCGGAGGTCACACCCCGAGGGTGGCGGAGGTCACACCCCGAGGGTGGCGGAGGTCACACCCCGAGGGTGGCGGAGGTCACACCCCGAGGGTGGCGGAGGTCACACGCCGAGGGCGGCGGATGTCACAGTGGCGGAGGTCACGCTCCGAGGGCGGCGGAGGTCACACCCCGAGGGCGGCGGAGGTCACACCCCGAGGGCAGAGGAGGTCACACCCCGAGGGCAGTGGAGGTCACACCCCGAGGGTGGCGGAGGTCACACCCCGAGGGCAGAGGAGGTCACACCCCGAGGGCAGAGGAGGTCACACCCCGAGGGCGGCGGAGGTCACAGTGGCGGAGATCACACCCCGAGGGTGGCGGAGGTCACACCCCGAGGGCAGAGGAGGTCACACCCCGAGGGCAGAGGAGGTCACACCCCGAGGGTGGCGGAGGTCACACCCCGAGGGCAGAGGAGGTCACACCCCGAGGGCAGAGGAGGTCACACCCCGAGGGTGGCGGAGGTCACACCCCGAGGGCAGAGGAGGTCACATCCCGAGGGCGGAGGAGGTCACACCCCGAGGGCAGAGGAGGTCACACCCCGAGGGTGGCGGAGGTCACACCCCGAGGGCAGAGGAGGTCACACCCCGAGGGTGGCGGAGGTCACACCCCGAGGGTGGCGGAGGTCACACCCCGAGGGCGGTGGAGGTCACACCCCGAGGGCTGAGGAGGTCACACCCCGAGGGCGGCGGAGGTCACACCCCGAGGGTGGTGGAGGTCACACCCCGAGGGTGGCGGAGGTCACACCCCGAGGGTGGTGGAGGTCACACCCCGAGGGTGGTGGAGGTCACACCCCGAGGGTGGCGGAGGTCACACCCCGAGGGCAGAGGAGGTCACACCCCGAGGGTGGCAGAGGTCACACCCCGAGGGCAGAGGAGGTCACACCCCGAGGGTGGCGGAGGTCACACCCCGAGGGTGGTGGAGGTCACACCCCGAGGGTGGTGGAGGTCACACCCCGAGGGTGGCGGAGGTCACGCCCTGAGGGTGGTGGAGGTCACACCCCGAGGGTGGCGGAGGTCACACCCCGAGGGCAGAGGAGGTCACACCCCGAGGGTGGTGGAGGTCACACCCCGAGGGCAGAGGAGGTCACACCCCGAGGGTGGTGGAGGTCACACCCCGAGGGCAGAGGAGGTCACACCCCGAGGGTGGTGGAGGTCACACCCCGAGGGCAGAGGAGGTCACACCCCGAGGGTGGCGGAGGTCAGCTTGGTTTTCTGGAAGAAACAAATCAACTGGGCCGAAATATTCTCCCAGACACATCCACCCAAATCGTTCCGTGTGGGTAAAATAAGGGCCAAAAGTCAGGAGCGGTGTCGGTGTGTGAGGCGGTGTCGGTGTGTGAGGTGGTGTGGGAGTGTGAGGTGGTGTCGGTGTGTGAGATGGTGTCGGTGTGCGAGGTGGTGTCGGTGTGTGAGGTGGTGTCGGTGTGTGAGGCGGTGTCGGTGTGTGAGGTGGTGTGGGAGTGCGAGGCGGTGTCGGTGTGTGAGGTGGTGTCGGTGTGTGAGGCGGTGTCGGTGTGTGAGGTGGTGTGGGAGTGTGAGGCGGTGTCGGTGTGTGAGGCGGTGTCGGTGTGTGAGGCGGTGTCGGTGTGTGAGGTGGTGTGGGAGTGTGAGGTGGTGTCGGTGTGTGAGGCGGTGTCGCTGTGTGAGGCGGTGTCGCTGTGTGAGGCGGTGTCGGTGTGTGAGGCGGTGTGGGAGTGTGAGGTGGTGTGGGAGTGCGAGGCGGTGTCGGTGTGTGAGGTGGTGTCGGTGTGTGAGGCGGTGTCGGTGTGTGAGGTGGTGTGGGAGTGCGAGGCGGTGTCGGTGTGTGAGGCGGTGTCGGTGTGTGAGGCGGTGTCGGTGTGCGAGGCGGTGTCGGTGTGCGAGGCGGTGTCGGTGTGCGAGGTTGTGTCGGTGTGCGAGGCGGTGTCGGTGTGCGAGGCGGTGTCGGTGTGTGAGGCGGTGTCGGAGTGTGAGGCGGTGTCGGTGCGTGAGGCGGTGTCGGTGTGTGAGGCGGTGTCGGTGTGTGAGGCGGTGTCGGTGCGTGAGGCGGTGTCGGTATGTGAGGCAGTGTCGGTGTGTGAGGCGGTGTCGGTGCGTGAGGCGGTGTCGGTGTTTGAGGCAAGGTGGTGTGGGAGGGTGAGGCTGTGTGTGAGGTGGTGTCGGTGTGGAGGTGGTGTGGGAGTGTGAGGTAGTGTGGGAGTGTGAGGCGGTGTGTGTGTATGAGGCGGTGTCGGTATGTGAGGTGGTGTCGGTGTGCGAGGCGGTGTCGGTGTGCGTGTCGGTGTCGATGTGTGAGGCGGTGTCGGAGTGTGAGGCGGTGTCGGTGTGCGAGGTTGTGTCGGTGTGCGAGGTGGTGTCGGTGTGCGAGGCGGTGTCGGTGTGTGAGGCGGTGTGGGAGTGCGAGGCGGTGTCGGTGTGCGAGGCGGTGTCGGTGTGCGAGGCGGTGTCGATGTGTGAGGCGGTGTCGGAGTGTGAGGCGGTGTCGGTGTGCGAGGTTGTGTCGGTGTGCGAGGTGGTGTCGGTGTGTGAGGCGGTGTCGGTGTGCGAGGCGGTGTCGGTGTGTGAGGTGGTGTCGATGTGTGAGGTGGTGTGGGAGTGTGAGGCGGTGTCGGTGTGTGAGGTGGTGTGGGAGTGTGAGGCGGTGTCGGTGTGTGAGGCGGTGTTGGTGTGTGAGGCGGTGTCGCTGTGTGAGGCGGTGTCGGTGTGTGAGGCGGTGTTGGTGTGTGAGGCGGTGTCGCTGTGTGAGGCGGTGTCGGTGTGTGAGGCGGTGTCGGTGTTTGAGGCAGAGGTGGTGTGGGAGTGTGAGACCGTGTCGATGTGTGAGGCGGCGTCGGTGTGCGAGGCGGTATCGGTGTGCGAGGCGGCGTCGGTGTGTGAGGCGGTGTCGGTGTGTGAGGCGGTGTGGGAGTGCGAGGCGGTGTCGGTGTGCGAGGCGGTGTCAGTGAGTGAGGTGGTGTCGGTGAGCGAGGCGGTGTCAGTGTGCGAGGCGGTGTCGGTGAGTGAGGTGGTGTCGGTGTGCGAGGTGGTGTCGGTGTGCGAGGCGGTGTCGGTGTGTGAGGTTGTGTCGGTGTGTGAGGTGGTGTCGGTGTGTGAGGCGGTGTGGGAGTGCGAGGCGGTGTCGGTGTGTGAGGCGGTGTCGGTGTGCGAGACGGTGTCAGTGTGCGAGGCGGTGTCGGTGAGTGAGGTGGTGTCGGTGAGCGAGGCGGTGTCGGTGTGCGAGACGGTGTCGGTGTGCGAGGCGGTGTCGGTGAGTGAGGTGGTGTCGGTGTGCGAGGTGGTGTCGGTGTGCGAGGCGGTGTCGGTGTGTGAGGTTGTGTCGGTGTGTGAGGTGGTGTCGGTGTGTGAGGTGGTGTCGGTGTGTGAGGCGGTGTCGGTGTGTGAGGCGGTGTCGGTGTGTGAGGCGGTGTCGGTGTGTGAGGTGGTGTGGGAGTGCGAGGCGGTGTCGGTGTGTGAGGTGGTGTCGGTGTGTGAGGCGGTGTCGGTGTGTGAGGTGGTGTGGGAGTGTGAGGCGGTGTCGGTGTGTGAGGCGGTGTCGGTGTGTGAGGCGGTGTCGGTGTGTGAGGTGGTGTGGGAGTGTGAGGTGGTGTCGGTGTGTGAGGCGGTGTCGCTGTGTGAGGCGGTGTCGCTGTGTGAGGCGGTGTCGGTGTGTGAGGCGGTGTGGGAGTGTGAGGTGGTGTGGGAGTGCGAGGCGGTGTCGGTGTGTGAGGTGGTGTCGGTGTGTGAGGCGGTGTCGGTGTGTGAGGTGGTGTGGGAGTGCGAGGCGGTGTCGGTGTGTGAGGCGGTGTCGGAGTGTGAGGCGGTGTCGGTGCGTGAGGCGGTGTCGGTGTGTGAGGCGGTGTCGGTGTGTGAGGCGGTGTCGGTGCGTGAGGCGGTGTCGGTATGTGAGGCAGTGTCGGTGTGTGAGGCGGTGTCGGTGCGTGAGGCGGTGTCGGTGTTTGAGGCAAGGTGGTGTGGGAGGGTGAGGCTGTGTGTGAGGTGGTGTCGGTGTGGAGGTGGTGTGGGAGTGTGAGGTAGTGTGGGAGTGTGAGGCGGTGTGTGTGTATGAGGCGGTGTCGGTATGTGAGGTGGTGTCGGTGTGCGAGGCGGTGTCGGTGTGCGTGTCGGTGTCGATGTGTGAGGCGGTGTCGGAGTGTGAGGCGGTGTCGGTGTGCGAGGTTGTGTCGGTGTGCGAGGTGGTGTCGGTGTGCGAGGCGGTGTCGGTGTGTGAGGCGGTGTGGGAGTGCGAGGCGGTGTCGGTGTGCGAGGCGGTGTCGGTGTGCGAGGCGGTGTCGATGTGTGAGGCGGTGTCGGAGTGTGAGGCGGTGTCGGTGTGCGAGGTTGTGTCGGTGTGCGAGGTGGTGTCGGTGTGTGAGGCGGTGTCGGTGTGCGAGGCGGTGTCGGTGTGTGAGGTGGTGTCGATGTGTGAGGTGGTGTGGGAGTGTGAGGCGGTGTCGGTGTGTGAGGTGGTGTGGGAGTGTGAGGCGGTGTCGGTGTGTGAGGCGGTGTTGGTGTGTGAGGCGGTGTCGCTGTGTGAGGCGGTGTCGGTGTGTGAGGCGGTGTTGGTGTGTGAGGCGGTGTCGCTGTGTGAGGCGGTGTCGGTGTGTGAGGCGGTGTCGGTGTTTGAGGCAGAGGTGGTGTGGGAGTGTGAGACCGTGTCGATGTGTGAGGCGGCGTCGGTGTGCGAGGCGGTATCGGTGTGCGAGGCGGCGTCGGTGTGTGAGGCGGTGTCGGTGTGTGAGGCGGTGTGGGAGTGCGAGGCGGTGTCGGTGTGCGAGGCGGTGTCAGTGAGTGAGGTGGTGTCGGTGAGCGAGGCGGTGTCAGTGTGCGAGGCGGTGTCGGTGAGTGAGGTGGTGTCGGTGTGCGAGGTGGTGTCGGTGTGCGAGGCGGTGTCGGTGTGTGAGGTTGTGTCGGTGTGTGAGGTGGTGTCGGTGTGTGAGGCGGTGTGGGAGTGCGAGGCGGTGTCGGTGTGTGAGGCGGTGTCGGTGTGCGAGACGGTGTCAGTGTGCGAGGCGGTGTCGGTGAGTGAGGTGGTGTCGGTGAGCGAGGCGGTGTCGGTGTGCGAGACGGTGTCGGTGTGCGAGGCGGTGTCGGTGAGTGAGGTGGTGTCGGTGTGCGAGGTGGTGTCGGTGTGCGAGGCGGTGTCGGTGTGTGAGGTTGTGTCGGTGTGTGAGGTGGTGTCGGTGTGTGAGGTGGTGTCGGTGTGTGAGGCGGTGTCGGTGTGTGAGGCGGTGTCGGTGTGTGAGGCGGTGTCGGTGTGCGAGGCGGTGTCGGTGTGTGAGGTGGTGTCGGTGTGTGAGGTGGTGTCGGTGTGTGAGGCGGTGTCGGTGTGTGAGACGGTGTCGGTGTAAGAGGCGGTGTGGGAGTGCGAGGCGGTGTCGGTGTGCGAGGCGGTGTCGGTATGCGAGGCTGTGTCGGTGTGCGAGGTGGTGTCGGTGTGCGAGGCGGTGTCGGTGTGTGAGGTGTTGTGGGAGTGTGAGGCCGTGTCGATGTGCGAGGCGGTGTCGGTGTGTGAGACGGTGTCGGTGTATGAGACGGTGTCGGTGTATGAGGCGGTGTGGGAGTGCGAGGCGGTGTCTGTGTGCGAGACGGTGTCGGTGTGCGAGACGGTGTCGGTGTGCGAGGCGGTGTCGGTGTGTGAGGCGGTGTCGGTGTCGGTGTGTGAGGTGGTGTCGGTGTGTGAGGCGGTGTCCGTGTGTGAGGCGGTGTCGGTGTGTGAGGCGGTGTCGGTGTGTGAGGTGGTGTCCGTGTGCGAGACGGTGTCGGTGTGCGAGGCGGTGTCGGTGTGTGAGGCGGTGTCGGTGTGTGAGGTGGTGTCCGTGTGCGAGGCGGTGTCGTTGTGCGAGGTGGTGTCGGTGTGCGAGGCTGTGTCGGTGTGTGAGGTGGTGTCGGTGTGTGAGGTGGTGTGGGAATGTGAGGCGGTGTGGGAATGTGAGGCGGTGTCGATGTGTGAGGCGGTGTCGGTGTGTGAGGTGGTGTCGGTGTGTGAGGTGGTGTCGGTGTGTGAGGCGGTGTCCGTGTGTGAGGCGGTGTCGGTGTGTGAGGTGGTGTCGGTGTGTGAGGCGGTGTCGGTGTGTGAGGCGGTGTTGGTGTGTGAGGCGCTGTCGGTGTTGGTGTGTGAGGCGCTGTCGGTGTCAGTATGTGAGGCGGTGTCGGTGTGTGAGGCGGTGTTGGTGTGTGAGGCGCTGTCGGTGTTGGTGTGTGAGGCGCTGTCGGTGTCAGTATGTGAGGCGGTGTTGGTGTGTGAGGTGGTGTCGGTGTGTGAGGTGGTGTCGGTGTGTGAGGCGGTGTTGGTGTGTGAGGCGGTGTCGGTGTGTGAGATGGTGTCGGTGTGTGAAGCGGTGTTGGTGTGTGAGGTGGTGTCGGTGTGTGAGGCGGTGTCGGTGTGTGAGGTGGTGTTGGTGTGTGAGGCGCTGTCGGTGTCGGTGTGTGAGGCGCTGTCGCTGTCGGTGTGTGAGGTGGTGTCGGATTGTGAGGCGGTATCGGTGTTTGAGGTGGTGTCGGTGTGTGAGGTGGTGTCGGTGTGTGAGGCGGTGTCGGTGTGTGAGGCGGTGTCGGGATCGGTGTGTGAGGTGGTGTCGGTGTGTGAGGTGGTGTCGGTGTGTGAGGTGGTGTCCGCGTGCGAGGCGGTGTCGGTGTGTGAGGTGGTGTCGGTGTGTGAGGCGGTGTCCGTGTGTGAGGCGGTGTCGGTGTGTGAGGTGGTGTCGGTGTGTGAGGTGGTGTCCGCGTGCGAGGCGGTGTCGGTGTGTGAGGTGGTGTCGGTGTGTGAGGCGGTGTCCGTGTGTGAGGCGGTGTCGGTGTGCGAGGCGGTGTCGATGTGTGAGGCGGTGTCGGTGTGTGAGGTGGTGTCCGTGTGCGAGGTGGTGTCCGCGTGCGAGGCGGTGTCGGTGTGTGAGGCGGTGTCCGTGTGTGAGGCGGTGTCAGTGTGTGAGGCGGTGTCGGTGTGTGAGGCGGTGTCGGTGTGTGAGGCGGTGTCCGTGTGCGAGGTGGTGTCGGTGTGCGAGGCGGTGTCGGTGTGTGAGGCGGTGTCGGTGTGAGATGCGGTGTCGGTGTGTGAGGCGGTGTCCGTGTGTGAGGCGGTGTCGGAGTGTGAGGCGGTGTCGGTGTGAGATGCGGTGTCGGTGTGTGAGGTGGTGTCGATGTGTGAGGCGGTGGCGGTGTGTGAGGCGGTATCGGTGTGCGAGGCGGTGTCGGAGTGTGAGGCGGTGTCGGTGTGTGAGGCGGTGTCGGTGTGTGAGGCGGTGTCGGTGTGTGAGGCGGTGTCGGTGTGTGAGGCGGTGTCGGAGTGTGAGGCGGTGTCGGTGTGTGAGGCGGTGTCGGTGTGTGAGGCGGTGTCGGAGTGTGAGGCGGTGTCGGTGTGTGAGGCGGTGTCAGTGTGTGAGGCGGTGTCGGTGTGTGAGGCGGTGTCCGTGTGTGAGGCGGTGTCGGTGTGTGAGGCGGTGTCCGTGTGTGAGGCGGTGTCGCTGTGTGAGGTGGTGTCGGTGTGTGAGGCGGTGTCGGAGTGTGAGGCGGTGTCGGTGTGTGAGGCGGTGTCGGTGTGTGAGGCGGTGTCGGAGTGTGAGGCGGTGTCGGTGTGTGAGGCGGTGTCAGTGTGTGAGGCGGTGTCGGAGTGTAAGGCGGTGTCGGTGTGTGAGGCGGTGTCGGTGTGCGAGGCGGTGTCGATGTGTGAGGCGGTGTCGGTGTGTGAGGCGGTGTCGGTGCGTGAGGCGGTGTCGGTGTTTGAGGCAAGGTGGTGTGGGAGGGTGAGGCGGTGTCGGTGTGTGAGGTGGTGTCGATGTGTGAGGTGGTGTGGGAGGGTGAGGCGGTGTCGATGTGTGAGGCGGTGTCGGTGTGTGAGGTGGTGTCGGTGTGTGAGGCGGTGTCGGTGTGTGAGGCGGTGTCGGTGTCGGTGTGTGAGGTGGTGTCGGTGTGTGAGGCGGTATCGGTGTGTGAGGTGGTGTCCGTGTGCGAGGTGGTGTCGGTGTGTGAGGCGGTATCGGTGTGTGAGGCGGTGTCCGTGTGTGAGGCGGTGTCGGTGTGTGAGGCGGTGTCGGTGTGTGAGGTGGTGTCCGTGTGCGAGGTGGTGTCGGTGTGTGAGGTGGTTACGGTGTGTGAGGCGGTGTCGGTGTGTGAGGCGGTGTCGGTGTGTGAGGCGGTGTCCGTGTGCGAGGTGGTGTCGGTGTGCGAGGCGGTGTCGGTGTGTGAGGCGGTGTCGGTGTGAGAGGCGGTGTCGGTGTGTGAGGCGGTGTCCGTGTGTGAGGCGGTGTCGGAGTGTGAGGCGGTGTCGGTGTGTGAGGGAGTGTCGGTGTGTGAGGCGGTGTCGGAGTGTGAGGCGGTGTCGGTGTGCAAGGCGGTGTCGGTGTGAGAGGCGGTGTCGGAGTGTGAGGCGGTGTCGGTGTGTGAGGGAGTGTCGGTGTGTGAGGCGGTGTCCGTGTGCGAGGTGGTGTCGGTGTGCGAGGCGGTGTCGGTGTGTGAGGCGGTGTCGGTGTGCGAGGCGGTGTCGGTGTGCAAGGCGGTGTCGGTGTGAGAGGCGGTGTCGGTGTGCAAGGCGGTGTCGGTGTGAGAGGCGGTGTCCGTGTGCGAGGTGGTGTCGGAGTGTGAGGCGGTGTCGGTGTGAGAGGCGGTGTCGGTGTGTGAGGCGGTGTCCGTGTGTGAGGCGGTGTCGGAGTGTGAGGCGGTGTCGGTGTGTGAGGGAGTGTCGGTGTGTGAGGCGGTGTCGGAGTGTGAGGCGGTGTCGGTGTGTGAGGCGGTGTCGGTGTGTGAGGTGGTGTCGGAGTGTGAGGTGGTGTCGGTGTGTGAGGCGGTGTCGGTGCGTGAGGCGGAGACAGTGTTTGAGGCAAGGTGGTGTCGGTGTGTGAGGTGGTGTGGGAGTGTGAGGTGGTGTGGGAGTGTGAGGCGGTGTCGGTGTGTGAGGTGGTGTCGGTGTGCGAGGCGGTGTCGGTGTGCGAGGCGGTGTCGGTGTGCGTGTCGGTGTGCGAGGCGGTGTCGGTGTGTGTATGAGGCGGTGTCGGTGTGTGAGGTGGTGTCGGTGTGCGAGGCGGTGTCGGTGTGCGTGTCGGTGTGCGAGGCTGTGTCGGTGTGCGAGGTGGTGTGGGAGTGTGAGGTGGTGTCCGTGTGCGATGCGGTGTCGGTGTGTGAGGCGGTGTCGGTGTGTGAGGCGGTGTCGATGTGTGAGACGGTGTCGGTGTAAGAGGCGGTGTGGGAGTGCGAGGCGGTGTCGGTGTGCGAGGCGGTGTCGGTATGCGAGGCTGTGTCGGTGTGCGAGGTGGTGTCGGTGTGCGAGGCGGTGTCGGTGTGTGAGGTGTTGTGGGAGTGTGAGGCCGTGTCGATGTGCGAGGCGGTGTCGGTGTGTGAGACGGTGTCGGTGTATGAGACGGTGTCGGTGTATGAGGCGGTGTGGGAGTGCGAGGCGGTGTCTGTGTGCGAGACGGTGTCGGTGTGCGAGACGGTGTCGGTGTGCGAGGCGGTGTCGGTGTGTGAGGCGGTGTCGGTGTCGGTGTGTGAGGTGGTGTCGGTGTGTGAGGCGGTGTCCGTGTGTGAGGCGGTGTCGGTGTGTGAGGCGGTGTCGGTGTGTGAGGTGGTGTCCGTGTGCGAGACGGTGTCGGTGTGCGAGGCGGTGTCGGTGTGTGAGGCGGTGTCGGTGTGTGAGGTGGTGTCCGTGTGCGAGGCGGTGTCGTTGTGCGAGGTGGTGTCGGTGTGCGAGGCTGTGTCGGTGTGTGAGGTGGTGTCGGTGTGTGAGGTGGTGTGGGAATGTGAGGCGGTGTGGGAATGTGAGGCGGTGTCGATGTGTGAGGCGGTGTCGGTGTGTGAGGTGGTGTCGGTGTGTGAGGTGGTGTCGGTGTGTGAGGCGGTGTCCGTGTGTGAGGCGGTGTCGGTGTGTGAGGTGGTGTCGGTGTGTGAGGCGGTGTCGGTGTGTGAGGCGGTGTTGGTGTGTGAGGCGCTGTCGGTGTCGGTGTGTGAGGCGCTGTCGCTGTCGGTGTGTGAGGTGGTGTCGGATTGTGAGGCGGTATCGGTGTTTGAGGTGGTGTCGGTGTGTGAGGTGGTGTCGGTGTGTGAGGCGGTGTCGGTGTGTGAGGCGGTGTCGGGATCGGTGTGTGAGGTGGTGTCGGTGTGTGAGGTGGTGTCGGTGTGTGAGGTGGTGTCCGCGTGCGAGGCGGTGTCGGTGTGTGAGGTGGTGTCGGTGTGTGAGGCGGTGTCCGTGTGTGAGGCGGTGTCGGTGTGTGAGGTGGTGTCGGTGTGTGAGGTGGTGTCCGCGTGCGAGGCGGTGTCGGTGTGTGAGGTGGTGTCGGTGTGTGAGGCGGTGTCCGTGTGTGAGGCGGTGTCGGTGTGCGAGGCGGTGTCGATGTGTGAGGCGGTGTCGGTGTGTGAGGTGGTGTCCGTGTGCGAGGTGGTGTCCGCGTGCGAGGCGGTGTCGGTGTGTGAGGCGGTGTCGGTGTGTGAGGCGGTGTCCGTGTGCGAGGTGGTGTCGGTGTGCGAGGCGGTGTCGGTGTGTGAGGCGGTGTCGGTGTGAGATGCGGTGTCGGTGTGTGAGGCGGTGTCCGTGTGTGAGGCGGTGTCGGAGTGTGAGGCGGTGTCGGTGTGAGATGCGGTGTCGGTGTGTGAGGTGGTGTCGATGTGTGAGGCGGTGGCGGTGTGTGAGGCGGTATCGGTGTGCGAGGCGGTGTCGGAGTGTGAGGCGGTGTCGGTGTGTGAGGCGGTGTCGGTGTGTGAGGCGGTGTCGGTGTGTGAGGCGGTGTCGGTGTGTGAGGCGGTGTCGGAGTGTGAGGCGGTGTCGGTGTGTGAGGCGGTGTCGGTGTGTGAGGCGGTGTCGGAGTGTGAGGCGGTGTCGGTGTGTGAGGCGGTGTCAGTGTGTGAGGCGGTGTCGGTGTGTGAGGCGGTGTCCGTGTGTGAGGCGGTGTCGGTGTGTGAGGCGGTGTCCGTGTGTGAGGCGGTGTCGCTGTGTGAGGTGGTGTCGGTGTGTGAGGCGGTGTCGGAGTGTGAGGCGGTGTCGGTGTGTGAGGCGGTGTCGGTGTGTGAGGCGGTGTCGGAGTGTGAGGCGGTGTCGGTGTGTGAGGCGGTGTCAGTGTGTGAGGCGGTGTCGGAGTGTAAGGCGGTGTCGGTGTGTGAGGCGGTGTCGGTGTGCGAGGCGGTGTCGATGTGTGAGGCGGTGTCGGTGTGTGAGGCGGTGTCGGTGCGTGAGGCGGTGTCGGTGTTTGAGGCAAGGTGGTGTGGGAGGGTGAGGCGGTGTCGGTGTGTGAGGTGGTGTCGATGTGTGAGGTGGTGTGGGAGGGTGAGGCGGTGTCGATGTGTGAGGCGGTGTCGGTGTGTGAGGTGGTGTCGGTGTGTGAGGCGGTGTCGGTGTGTGAGGCGGTGTCGGTGTCGGTGTGTGAGGTGGTGTCGGTGTGTGAGGCGGTATCGGTGTGTGAGGTGGTGTCCGTGTGCGAGGTGGTGTCGGTGTGTGAGGCGGTATCGGTGTGTGAGGCGGTGTCCGTGTGTGAGGCGGTGTCGGTGTGTGAGGCGGTGTCGGTGTGTGAGGTGGTGTCCGTGTGCGAGGTGGTGTCGGTGTGTGAGGTGGTTACGGTGTGTGAGGCGGTGTCGGTGTGTGAGGCGGTGTCGGTGTGTGAGGCGGTGTCCGTGTGCGAGGTGGTGTCGGTGTGCGAGGCGGTGTCGGTGTGTGAGGCGGTGTCGGTGTGAGAGGCGGTGTCGGTGTGTGAGGCGGTGTCCGTGTGTGAGGCGGTGTCGGAGTGTGAGGCGGTGTCGGTGTGTGAGGGAGTGTCGGTGTGTGAGGCGGTGTCGGAGTGTGAGGCGGTGTCGGTGTGCAAGGCGGTGTCGGTGTGAGAGGCGGTGTCGGAGTGTGAGGCGGTGTCGGTGTGTGAGGGAGTGTCGGTGTGTGAGGCGGTGTCCGTGTGCGAGGTGGTGTCGGTGTGCGAGGCGGTGTCGGTGTGTGAGGCGGTGTCGGTGTGCGAGGCGGTGTCGGTGTGCAAGGCGGTGTCGGTGTGAGAGGCGGTGTCGGTGTGCAAGGCGGTGTCGGTGTGAGAGGCGGTGTCCGTGTGCGAGGTGGTGTCGGAGTGTGAGGCGGTGTCGGTGTGAGAGGCGGTGTCGGTGTGTGAGGCGGTGTCCGTGTGTGAGGCGGTGTCGGAGTGTGAGGCGGTGTCGGTGTGTGAGGGAGTGTCGGTGTGTGAGGCGGTGTCGGAGTGTGAGGCGGTGTCGGTGTGTGAGGCGGTGTCGGTGTGTGAGGTGGTGTCGGAGTGTGAGGTGGTGTCGGTGTGTGAGGCGGTGTCGGTGCGTGAGGCGGAGACAGTGTTTGAGGCAAGGTGGTGTCGGTGTGTGAGGTGGTGTGGGAGTGTGAGGTGGTGTGGGAGTGTGAGGCGGTGTCGGTGTGTGAGGTGGTGTCGGTGTGCGAGGCGGTGTCGGTGTGCGAGGCGGTGTCGGTGTGCGTGTCGGTGTGCGAGGCGGTGTCGGTGTGTGTATGAGGCGGTGTCGGTGTGTGAGGTGGTGTCGGTGTGCGAGGCGGTGTCGGTGTGCGTGTCGGTGTGCGAGGCTGTGTCGGTGTGCGAGGTGGTGTGGGAGTGTGAGGTGGTGTCCGTGTGCGATGCGGTGTCGGTGTGTGAGGCGGTGTCGGTGTGTGAGGCGGTGTCGATGTGTGAGGCGGTGTCGGTGTGTCAGGCGGTGTCGGTGTGTGAGGTGGTGTCGGTGTGTGAGGTGCTGTCGGTGTGTGAGGCGGTGTCGGTGTGTCAGGCGGTGTCGGTGTGCGAGGCGGTGTCGGTGTGAGATGCGGTGTCGGTGTGTGAGGCGGTGTCCGTGTGTGAGGCGGTGTCGGTGTGCAAGGCGGTGTCGGTGTGTGAGGTGGTGTCGGTGTGTGAGGTGGTGTCGATGTGTGAGGCGGTGTCGGAGTGTGAGGCGGTGTCGGTGTGTGAGGTGGTGTCGGTGTGTGAGGCGGTGTCGGTGTGTGAGGCGGTGTCGATGTGTGAGGCGGTGTCGGTGTGCGAGGCGGTGTCGGTGTGTGAGGCGGTGTCGGTGTGTGAGGTGGTGTCGGTGTGCGAGGCGGTGTCGGTGTGTGAGGCGGTGTCGGTGTGTGAGGTGGTGTCGGTGTGCGAGGCGGTGTCGATGTGTGAGGCGGTGTCGGTGTGCGAGGCGGTGTCGGTGTGTGAGGCGGTGTCGGTGTGTGAGGTGGTGTCGGTGTGCGAGGCGGTGTCGGTGTGTGAGGTGGTGTCGGTGTGCGAGGCAGTGTCGGTGTGTGAGGTGGTGTCGGTGTGTGAGGCGGTGTCGGTGTGTGAGGTGGTGTCGGTGTGTGAGGCGGTGTCGGTGTGTGAGGCAGTGTCGGTGTTTGAGGCAAGGTGGTGTGGGAGGGTGAGGCGGTGTCAATGTGTGAGGCGGTGTCTGTGTGCGAGGCGGTGTCTGTGTGTGAGGCGGTGTCTGTGTGCGAGGCGGTGTCTGTGTGTGAGGTGGTGTCGGTGTGCGAGGTGGTGTCGGGGTGTGACGCGGTGTCGGGGTGTGAGGCGGTGTCGGTGTGCGAGGCGGTGTCGGTGTGTGAGGCGGTATCGGTGTGTGAGGTGGTGTCGGTGTGCGAAGCTGTGTCGGTGTGCGAGGTGGTGTCGGGGTGTGACGCGGTGTCGGTGTGTGAGGCGGTGTCGGTGTGCGAGGTGGTGTCGGGGTGTGAGGCGGTGTCGGTGTGTGAGGCGGTGTCGGTGTGTGAGGCGGTGTCGGAGTGTGAGGCTGTGTCGATGTGTGAGGCGGCGTCGGTGTGCGAGGCGGTATCGGTGTGCGAGGCGGTGTCGGTGTGTGAGGCGGTGTCGGTGTGTGAGGCGGTGTGGGAGTGCGAGGCGGTGTCGGTGTGCGAGGCGGTGTCGGTGTGTGAGGCGGTGTCGGAATGTGAGGCGGTGTCGGTGTGTGAGGCGGTGTCGGTGTGTGACGCGGTGTCGGTGTGTGAGGCGGTGTCGGTGTGTGACGCGGTGTCGGTGTGTGAGGTGGTGTCGGTGTGTGAGGCGGGGTGTCGGTGTGTGAGGCGGTGTCGGTGCGTGAGGCGGTGTCGGTGTGTGAGGCGATGTCGGTGTGTGAGGTGGTGTGGGAGTCTGAGGCTGTGTCGATGTGCGAGGCGGTGTCGGTGTGCGAGGCGGTGTCGGTGTGCGAGGCGGTGTCGGTGTGCGAGGCGGTGTGGGAGTGTGAGGCTGTGTCGATGTGTGAGGTGGTGTCGGTGTGCGAAGCTGTGTCGGTGTGCGAGGTGGTGTCGGTGTGCGAGGCGGTATCGGTGTGCGAGGCGGTGTCGGTGTGTGAGGCGGTGTCGGTGTGCGAGGCGGTGTCGGTGTGCGAGGTTGTGTCGGTGTGCGAGGCGGTGTCGGTGTGTGAGGTGGTGTGGGAGTCTGAGGCTGTGTCGATGTGCGAGGCGGTGTCGGTGTGCGAGGCGGTGTCGGTGTGCGAGGCGGTGTCGGTGTGCGAGGCGGTGTCGGTGTGCGAGGTTGTGTCGGTGTGCGAGGCGGTGTCGGTGTGCGAGGCGGTGTGGGAGTGTGAGGCTGTGTCGATGTGTGAGGCGGCGTCGGTGTGCGAGGCGGTGTCGGTGTGCGAGGCGGTGTCGGTGTGTGAGGCGGTGTCGATGTGTGAGGCGGCGTCGGTGTGTGAGGCGGTGTCGGTGTGCGAGGCTGTGTCGGTGTGCGAGGTGGTGTCGGTGTGCGAGGCGGTGTCGGTGTGCGAGGTGGTGTGGGAGTGTGAGGTGCTGTGGGAATGTGAGGCGGTGCGTGTGTATGAGGCGGTGTCGGTGTGTGAGGCTGTGTCGGTGTGCGAGGTGGTGTCGGTGTGCGTGTCAGTGTGCGAGGCGGTGTTGGTGTGTGAGGCGGTGTCGGTGTGTGAGGTGGTGTCGGTGTGCGAGGCTGTGTCGGTGTGCAAGGTGGTGTCGGTGTGCGAGGCGGTGTCGGTGTGTGAGGTGGTGTGGGAGTGTGAGGCTGTGTCGATGTGTGAGGCGGCGTCGGTGTGCGAGGCGGTATCGGTGTGCGAGGCGGTGTCGGTGTGTGAGGCGGTGTCGGTGTGTGAGCCGGTGTGGGAGTGCGAGGCGGTGTCGGTGTGCGAGGCGGTGTCGGAGTGTGAGGCGGTGTCGGTGTGTGAGGCGGTGTCGGAGTGTGAGGCGGTGTCGGTGTGTGAGGTGGTGTCGGTGTGTGAGGCGGTGTCGGAGTGTGAGGCGGTGTCGGTGTGTGAGGCGGCGTCGGTGTGCGAGGCGGTGTCGGTGTGTGAGGCGGCGTCGGTGTGCGAGGCGGTGTCGGTGTGCGAGGCGGTGTCGGTGTGTGAGGCGGTGTGGGAGTGCGAGGCGGTGTCGGTGTGCGAGGCGGTGTCGGTGTGTGAGGCGGTGTCGGAATGTGAGGCGGTGTCGGTGTGTGAGGCGGTGTGGGAGTGCGAGGCGGTGTCGGTGTGCGAGGCGGTGTCGGTGTGTGAGGCGGTGTTGGTGTGTGAGGCGGTGTCGGTGTGTGAGGCGGTGTCGGTGTGTGAGGCGGTGTCGGTGTGTGACGCGGTGTCGATGTGTGAGGCGGTGTTGGTGTGTGAGGCGGTGTCGGAGTGTGAGGCTGTGTCGATGTGTGAGGCGGCGTCGGTGTGCGAGGCGGTATCGGTGTGCGAGGCGGTGTCGGTGTGTGAGGCGGTGTCGGTGTGTGAGGCGGTGTGGGAGTGCGAGGCGGTGTCGGTGTGCGAGGCGGTGTCGGTGTGTGAGGCGGTGTCGGAATGTGAGGCGGTGTCGGTGTGTGAGGCGGTGTCGGTGTGTGACGCGGTGTCGGTGTGTGAGGCGGTGTCGGTGTGTGACGCGGTGTCGGTGTGTGAGGTGGTGTCGGTGTGTGAGGCGGGGTGTCGGTGTGTGAGGCGGTGTCGGTGCGTGAGGCGGTGTCGGTGTGTGAGGCGATGTCGGTGTGTGAGGTGGTGTGGGAGTCTGAGGCTGTGTCGATGTGCGAGGCGGTGTCGGTGTGCGAGGCGGTGTCGGTGTGCGAGGCGGTGTCGGTGTGCGAGGCGGTGTGGGAGTGTGAGGCTGTGTCGATGTGTGAGGTGGTGTGGGAGTGTGAGGCTGTGTCGATGTGTGAGGTGGTGTCGGTGTGCGAAGCTGTGTCGGTGTGCGAGGTGGTGTCGGTGTGCGAGGCGGTATCGGTGTGCGAGGCGGTGTCCGTGTGTGAGGCGGTGTCGGTGTGCGAGGCGGTGTCGGTGTGCGAGGTTGTGTCGGTGTGCGAGGCGGTGTCGGTGTGTGAGGTGGTGTGGGAGTCTGAGGCTGTGTCGATGTGCGAGGCGGTGTCGGTGTGCGAGGCGGTGTCGGTGTGCGAGGCGGTGTCGGTGTGCGAGGCGGTGTCGGTGTGCGAGGTTGTGTCGGTGTGCGAGGCGGTGTCGGTGTGCGAGGCGGTGTGGGAGTGTGAGGCTGTGTCGATGTGTGAGGCGGCGTCGGTGTGCGAGGCGGTGTCGGTGTGTGAGGCGGTGTCGATGTGTGAGGCGGCGTCGGTGTGTGAGGCGGTGTCGGTGTGCGAGGCTGTGTCGGTGTGTGAGGCGGCGTCGATGTGTGAGGCGGCGTCGGTGTGCGAGGTGGTGTCGGTGTGCGAGGCGGTGTCGGTGTGCGAGGTGGTGTGGGAGTGTGAGGTGCTGTGGGAATGTGAGGCGGTGCGTGTGTATGAGGCGGTGTCGGTGTGTGAGGCTGTGTCGGTGTGCGAGGTGGTGTCGGTGTGCGTGTCGGTGTGCGAGGCGGTGTTGGTGTGTGAGGCGGTGTCGGTGTGTGAGGTGGTGTCGGTGTGCGAGGCTGTGTCGGTGTGCAAGGTGGTGTCGGTGTGCGAGGCGGTGTCGGTGTGTGAGGTGGTGTGGGAGTGTGAGGCTGTGTCGATGTGTGAGGCGGCGTCGGTGTGCGAGGCGGTATCGGTGTGCGAGGCGGTGTCGGTGTGTGAGGCGGTGTCGGTGTGTGAGCCGGTGTGGGTGTGCGAGGCGGTGTCGGTGTGCGAGGCGGTGTCGGAGTGTGAGGCGGTGTCGGTGTGTGAGGCGGTGTCGGAGTGTGAGGCGGTGTCGGTGTGTGAGGTGGTGTCGGTGTGTGAGGCGGTGTCGGAGTGTGAGGCGGTGTCGGTGTGTGAGGCGGTGTCGCTGTGTGAGGCGGTGTCGGTGTGTGTGGTGGTGTCGGTGTGTGAGGCGGTGTGGGAGTGCGAGGCGGTGTGTGTATATGAGGCGGTGTCGGTCTGTGCGGTGGTGTCGGTGTGCGAGGCGGTGTCGGTGTGCGTGTCGGTGTGCGAGGCGGTGTCGGTGTGCGAGGCGGTATCGGTGTGCGAGGCGGTGTCGGTGTGCGAGGCGGTGTCGGTGTGTGTGGTGGTGTCGGTGTGTGAGGCGGTGTGGGAGTGCGAGGCGGTGTCGGTGTGCGAGGTTGTGTTGGTGTGCGAGGCGGTGTCGGTGTGTGTGGTGGTGTCGGTGTGTGAGGCGGTGTGGGAGTGCGAGGCGGTATCGGTGTGCGAGGCGGTGTCGGTGTGTGAGGCGGTGTCGGTGTGTGAGGTGGTGTCGGTGTGTGAGGTGGTGTGGGAGTGTGAGGCGGTGTCGGTGTGTGAGGCGGTGTCGATGTGTGAGGAGGTGTGGGAGTGTGAGGCGGTGTCGATGTGTGAGGCGGTGTGGGAGTGTGAGGCGGTGTCGATATGTGAGGTGGTGTGGGAGTGTGAGGCGGTGTCGATGTGTGAGGTGGTGTGGGAGTGTGAGGCGGTGTCGATATGTGAGGTGGTGTGGGAGTGTGAGGCGGTGTCGATGTGTGAGGTGGTGTGGGAGTGTGAGGCGGTGTCGATATGTGAGGTGGTGTGGGAGTGTGAGGCGGTGTCGATGTGTGAGGCGGTGTGGGAGTGTGAGGCGGTGTCGATGTGTGAGGCGGTGTGGGAGTGTGAGGCGGTGTCGATGTGTGAGGCGGTGTGGGAGTGTGAGGCGGTGTCGATGTGTGAGGCGGTGTGGGAGTGTGAGGCGGTGTCGGTGTGTGATGCGGTGTCGGTGTGCGAGGTGGTGTGGGAGTGTGAGGCTGTGTCGATGTGTGAGGCGGCGTCGGTGTGCGAGGCGGTGTCGGTGTGTGAGGCGGCGTCGGTGTGCGAGGCGGTGTCGGTGTGTGAGGCGGTGTCGGTGTGTGAGGCGGTGTGGGAGTGCGAGGCGGTGTCGGTGTGCGAGGCCCTGTTGGTGTGTGAGGCGGTGTCGGTGTGTGAGGCGGTGTCGGTGTGTGAGGCGGTGTGGGAGTGCGAGGCGGTATCGGTGTGCGAGGCGGTGTCGGTGTGTGAGGCGGTGTCGGTGTGTGAGGCGGTGTGGGAGTGCGAGGCGGTGTCGGTGTGTGAGGCGGTGTCGGTGTGTGAGGCGGTGTCGGTGTGTGAGGCGGTGTCGGAGTGTGAGGCTGTGTCGATGTGTGAGGCGGCGTCGATGTGTGAGGCGGCGTCGGTGTGCGAGGCGGTATCGGTGTGCGAGGCGGTGTCGGTGTGTGAGGCGGTGTCGGTGTGCGAGGCGGTGTCGGTGTGTGAGGCGGTGTCGGTGTGTGAGGCGGTGTCGGTGTGTGAGGCGGTGTCGGTGTGTGACGCGGTGTCGGTGTGTGAGGTGGTGTCGGAGTGTGAGGCGGTGTCGGTGTGTGAGGCGGTGTCGGTGTTTGAGGCGGTGTGGGAGTGTGAGGTGGTGTCGGTGTGTGAGGTGGTGTGGGAGTGTGAGGTGGTGTGGGAGTGTGAGGTGGTGTGGGAGTGTGAGGTGGTGTGGGAGTGTGAGGCGGTGTGTGTGTATGAGGCGGTGTCGGTGTGTGAGGTGGTGTGGGAGTGTGAGGTGGTGTCGGTGTGTGAGGTGGTGTCGGTGTGTGAGGTGGTGTCGGTGTGTGAGGTGGTGTGGGAGTGTGAGGTGGTGTGGGAGTGTGAGGTGGTGTGGGAGTGTGAGGTGGTGTGGGAGTGTGAGGTGGTGTGGGAGTGTGAGGCGGTGTGTGTGTATGAGGCGGTGTCGGTGTGTGAGGTGGTGTCGGTGTGTGAGGTGGTGTGGGAGTGTGAGGTGGTGTGGGAGTGTGAGGTGGTGTGGGAGTGTGAGGCGGTGTCCGTGTGTGAGGTGGTGTCGGTGTGTGAGGTGGTGTGGGAGTGTGAGGTGGTGTGGGAGTGTGAGGTGGTGTGTGTGTATGAGGCGGTGTCGGTGTGTGAGGTGGTGTCGGTGTGCGAGGCGGTGTCGGTGTGTGAGGCAGTGTCGGTGTTTGAGGCAAGGTGGTGTGAGAGGGTGAGGCGGTGTGTGAGGTGGTGTCGGTGTGTGAGGTGGTGTGGGAGTGTGAGGTGGTGTGGGAGTGTGAGGCGGTGTGTGTGTATGAGGCGGTGTCGGTGTGTGAGGTGGTGTCGGTGTGCGAGGCGGTGTCGGTGTGCGTGTCGGTGTGCGAGGCGGTGTCGGTGTGTGAGGCGGTGTCGGTGTGTGAGGTGGTGTCGGTGTGCGAGGCGGTGTCGGTGTGTGAGGCAGTGTCGGTGTTTGAGGCAAGGTGGTGTGGGAGGGTGAGGCGGTGTGTGAGGTGGTGTCGGTGTGTGAGGTGGTGTGGGAGTGTGAGGCGGTGTCGGAGTGTGAGGCGGTGTCGGTGTGTGAGGCGGTGTCGGTGTGTGAGGTGGTGTCGGAGTGTGAGGTGGTGTCGGTGTGTGAGGCAGTGTCGGTGTGTGAGGCGGTGTCGGTGCGAGAGGCGGAGACGGTGTTTGAGGCAAGGTGGTGTCGGTGTGTGAGGTGGTGTGGGAGTGTGAGGTGGTGTGGGAGTGTGAGGCGGTGTCGGTGTGTGAGGCGGTGTGTGTGTATGAGGCGGTGTTGGTGTGTGAGGTGGTGTCGGTGTGCGAGGCGGTGTCGGTGTGCGTGTCGGTGTGCGAGGCTGTGTCGGTGTGTGAGGCGGTGTCGGTGTGTGAGGTGGTGTCGGTGTGTGAGGCGGTGTCCGTGTGTGAGGCGGTGTCGGTGTGTGAGGTGGTGTCGGTGTGTCAGGCGGTGTCGGTGTGTGAGGCGGTGTCCGTGTGCGAGGTGGTGTCGGTGTGCGAGGCGGTGTCGGTGTGAGATGCGGTGTCGGTGTGTGAGGCGGTGTCCGTGTGTGAGGCGCTTTCGGTGTGCAAGGCGGTGTCGGTGTGTGAGGTGGTGTCGGTGTGTGAGGTGGTGTCGATGTGTGAGGCGGTGTCGGTGTGTGAGGCGGTGTCGGTGTGTGAGGCGGTGTCGGTGTGTGAGGCGGTGTCGGTGTGTGAGGCGGTGTCGGTGGGTGAGGCGGTGTCGGTGTGTGAGGCGGTGTCGGTGTGTGAGGCAGTGTCGGTGTGTGAGGCGGTGTCGGTGTGTGAGGCGGTGTCGGTGTGTGAGGCGGTGTCGGTGTGTGAGGCGGTGTCGGTGTGTGAGGCGGTGTCGGTGTGTGAGGCGGTGTCGGTGTGTGAGGCGGTGTCGGTGTGTGAGGTGGTGTCGGAGTGTGAGGTGGTGTCGGTGTGTGAGGCGGTGTCGGTGTGTGAGGCAGTGTCGGTGTGTGAGGCAGTGTCGGTGTGTGAGGTGGTGTCGATGTGTGAGGCGGTGTCTGTGTGTGAGCCTGTGTCGGTGTGTGAGGCGGTGTCGGTGTGCGTATCGGTGTGCGAGGCGGTGTCGGTGTGTGAGGCGATGTCGGTGTGTGAGGTGGTGTCGGTGTGCGAGGTTGTGTCGGTGTGCGAGGCGGTGTCGGTGTGCGAGGCGGTGTGGGAGTGTGAGGCTGTGTCGATGTGTGAGGCGGCGTCGGTGTGCGAGGCGGTGTCGGTGTGCGAGGTTGTGTCGGTGTGCGAGGTTGTGTCGGTGTGTGAGGTGGTGTCGGTGTGTGAGGCGGTGTCGGTGTGCGAGGCGGTGTCGGTGTGTGAGGTGGTGTCGGTGTGTGAGGTGGTGTCGGTGTTCGAGGTTGTGTCGGTGTGCGAGGTTGTGTCGGTGTGCGAGGCGGTGTCGGTGTGCGAGGCGGTGTCGGTGTGTGAGGTGGTGTCGGTGTGCGAGGTTGTGTCGGTGTGCGAGGTTGTGTCGGTGTGTGAGGTGGTGTCGGTGTGTGAGGCGGTGTCGGTGTTCGAGGCGGTGTCGGTGTGTGAGGTGGTGTCGGTGTGCGAGGTTGTGTCGGTGTGCGAGGCGGTGTCGGTGTGCGAGGCGGTGTGGGAGTGTGAGGCTGTGTCGATGTGTGAGGCGGCGTCGGTGTGCGAGGCGGTGTCGGTGTGCGAGGCGGTGTCGGTGTGTGAGGCGGTGTCGATGTGTGAGGCGGCGTCGGTGTGTGAGGCGGTGTCGGTGTGCGAGGCGGTGTCGGTGTGTGAGGCGGTGTCGATGTGTGAGGCGGCGTCGGTGTGTGAGGCGGTGTCGGTGTGCGAGGCTGTGTCGGTGTGCGAGGTGGTGTCGGTGTGCGAGGCGGTGTCGGTGTGCGAGGTGGTGTGGGAGTGTGAGGTGCTGTGGGAATGTGAGGCGGTGCGTGTGTATGAGGCGGTGTCGGTGTGTGAGGCTGTGTCGGTGTGCGAGGTGGTGTCGGTGTGCGTGTCGGTGTGCGAGGCGGTGTTGGTGTGTGAGGCGGTGTCGGTGTGTGAGGTGGTGTCGGTGTGCGAGGCTGTGTCGGTGTGCAAGGTGGTGTCGGTGTGCGAGGCGGTGTCGGTGTGTGAGGTGGTGTGGGAGTGTGAGGCTGTGTCGATGTGTGAGGCGGTGTCGGTGTGTGAGGTGGTGTCGGAGTGTGAGGCGGTGTCGGTGTGTGAGGCTGTGTCGCTGTGTGAGGCGGTGTCGGTGTGTGTGGTGGTGTCGGTGTGTGAGGCGGTGTGGGAGTGCGAGGCGGTGTGTGTATATGAGGCGGTGTCGGTATGTGCGGTGGTGTCGGTGTGCGAGGCGGTGTCGGTGTGCGTGTCGGTGTGCGAGGCGGTGTCGGTGTGCGAGGCGGTATCGGTGTGCGAGGCGGTGTCGGTGTGCGAGGCGGTGTCGGTGTGTGTGGTGGTGTCGGTGTGTGAGGCGGTGTGGGAGTGCGAGGCGGTGTCGGTGTGCGAGGCGGTGTCGGTGTGCGAGGCGGTGTCGGTGTGCGAGGTTGTGTTGGTGTGCGAGGCGGTGTCGGTGTGCGAGGCGGTGTCGGTGTGTGAGGTGGTGTCGATGTGTGAGGAGGTGTGGGAGTGTGAGGCGGTGTGGGAGTGTGAGGCGGTGTCGATGTGTGAGGTGGTGTGGGAGTGTGAGGCGGTGTCGATATGTGAGGTGGTGTCGATGTGTGAGGAGGTGTGGGAGTGTGAGGCGGTGTCGATGTGTGAGGAGGTGTGGGTGTGTGAGGCGGTGTCGATGTGTGAGGAGGTGTGGGAGTGTGAGGCGGTGTCGGTGTGTGAGGAGGTGTCGATGTGTGAGGTGGTGTGGGAGTGTGAGGCGGTGTCGATGTGTGAGGTGGTGTCGATGTGTGAGGAGGTGTGGGAGTGTGAGGCGGTGTCGATGTGTGAGGAGGTGTCGATGTGTGAGGAGGTGTGGGAGTGTGAGGCGGTGTCGATGTGTGAGGCGGTGTGGGAGTGTGAGGTGGTGTCGATGTGTGAGGCGGTGTCGATGTGTGAGGTGGTGTGGGAGTGTGAGGCGGTGTCGATGTGTGAGGAGGTGTCGGTGTGTGAGGCGGTGTGGGAGTGTGAGGCGGTGTCGGTGTGCGAGGTGGTGTCGGTGTGTGATGCGGTGTCGGTGTGCGAGGTGGTGTGGGAGTGTGAGGCTGTGTCGATGTGTGAGGCGGCGTCGGTGTGCGAGGCGGTGTCGGTGTGCGAGGCGGCGTCGGTGTGCGAGGCGGTGTCGGTGTGTGAGGCCCTGTTGGTGTGTGAGGCGGTGTCGGTGTGTGAGGCGGTGTCGGTGTGTGAGGCGGTGTGGGAGTGCGAGGCGGTATCGGTGTGCGAGGCGGTGTCGGTGTGTGAGGCGGTGTCGGTGTGTGAGGCGGTGTGGGAGTGCGAGGCGGTGTCGGTGTGCGAGGCGGTGTCGGTGTGTGAGGCGGTGTCGGTGTGTGAGGCGGTGTCGGTGTGTGAGGCGGTGTCGGTGTGTGAGGCGGTGTCGGAGTGTGAGGCTGTGTCGATGTGTGAGGCGGCGTCGGTGTGCGAGGCGGTATCGGTGTGCGAGGCGGTGTCGGTGTGTGAGGCGGTGTTGGTGTGTGAGGCGGTGTCGGAGTGTGAGGCTGTGTCGATGTGTGAGGCGGCGTCGGTGTGCGAGGCGGTATCGGTGTGCGAGGCGGTGTCGGTGTGTGAGGCGGTGTCGGTGTGTGAGGCGGTGTGGGAGTGCGAGGCGGTGTCGGTGTGCGAGGCGGTGTCGGTGTGTGAGGCGGTGTCGGTGTGTGAGGCGGTGTCGGTGTGTGAGGCGGTGTCGGTGTGTGAGGCGGTGTCGGTGTGTGAGGCGGTGTCGGTGTGTGAGGCGGTGTCGCTGTGTGAGGCGGTGTCGGTGTGTGAGGCAGTGTCGGTGTTTGAGGCGGTGTGGGAGTGTGAGGTGGTGTCGGTGTGTGAGGCAGTGTCGGTGTGTGAGGCGGTGTGTGTGTATGAGGCGGTGTCGGTGTGTGAGGTGGTGTCGGTGTGTGAGGTGGTGTGGGAGTGTGAGGTGGTGTGGGAGTGTGAGGTGGTGTGGGAGTGTGAGGCGGTGTGTGTGTATGAGGCGGTGTCGGTGTGTGAGGTGGTGTCGGTGTGTGAGGCGGTGTCGGTGTGTGAGGTGGTGTCGGTGTGCGAGGCGGTGTCGGTGTGTGAGGTGGTGTCGGTGTGTGAGGCGGTGTCGGTGTGTGAGGCGGTGTCGGTGTGTGAGGCGGTGTCGGTGTGTGAGGTGGTGTCGGTGTGCGAGGCGGTGTCGGTGTGTGAGGCAGTGTCGGTGTTTGAGGCAAGGTGGTGTGGGAGGGTGAGGCGGTGTGTGAGGTGGTGTCGGTGTGTGAGGTGGTGTGGGAGTGTGAGGTGGTGTGGGAGTGTGAGGCGGTGTGTGTGTATGAGGCGGTGTCGGTGTGTGAGGTGGTGTCGGTGTGCGAGGCGGTGTCGGTGTGCGTGTCGGTGTGCGAGGTGGTGTCGGTGTGCGAGGCGGTGTCGGTGTGTGAGGCGGTGTCGGTGTGTGAGGCGGTGTCGGTGTGCGAGGTGGTGTCGGTGTGCGAGGCTGTGTCGGTGTGCGAGGTGGTGTCGGTGTGTGAGGCGGTGTCGGTGTGTGAGGCGGTATCGGTGTGCGAGGCGGTGTCGGTGTGTGAGGCGGTGTCGGTGTGTGAGGCGGTGTGGGAGTGCGAGGCGGTGTCGGAGTGTGAGGCGGTGTCGGTGTGTGAGTGGTGTCGGTGTGTGAGGCAGTGTCGGAGTGTGAGGCGGTGTCGGTGTGCGAGGCGGTGTCGGTGTGTGAGGCGGTGTCGGAGTGTGAGGCGGTGTCGGTGTGTGAGGTGGTGTCGGTGTGTGAGGCGGTGTCGGAGTGTGAGGCGGTGTCGGTGTGGGAGGCGGTGTCTGTGTGTGAGGTGGTGTCGGAGTGTGAGGCGGTGTCGGTGTGTGAGGCGGTGTCGGTGTGTGAGGCGGTGTCGGTGTGTGAGGCGGTGTCGGTGTGTGAGGCGGTGTCTGTGTGTGAGGTGGTGTCGGAGTGTGAGGCGGTGTCTGTGTGTGAGGTGGTGTCGGAGTGTGAGGCGGTGTCGGTGTGTGAGGCGGTGTCGGTGTGTGAGGCGGTGTCTGTGTGTGAGGTGGTGTCGGAGTGTGAGGCGGTGTCGGTGTGTGAGGCGGTGTCGGTGTTTGAGGCAAGGTGGTGTGAGAGGGTGAGGCGGTGTCTGAGGTGGTGTCGGTGTGTGAGGTGGTGTGGGAGTGTGAGGTGGTGTGGGAGTGTGAGGCGGTGTGTGTGTATGAGGCGGTGTCGGTATGTGCGGTGGTGTCGGTGTGCGAGGCGGTGTCGGTGTGCGTGTCGGTGTGCGAGGCGGTATCGGTGTGCGAGGCGGTGTCGGTGTGCGAGGCGGTGTCGGTGTGTGTGGTGGTGTCGGTGTGTGAGGCGGTGTGGGAGTGCGAGGCGGTGTCGGTGTGCGAGGCGGTGTCGGTGTGCGAGGCGGTGTCGGTGTGCGAGGCGGTGTCGGTGTGCGAGGCGGTGTCGGTGTGCGAGGTTGTGTTGGTGTGCGAGGCGGTGTAGGTGTGCGAGGCGGTGTCGGAGTGTGAGGCGGTGTCGGTGTGTGAGGCGGTGTCGCTGTGTGAGGCGGTGTCGGTGTGTGAGGCAGTGTCGGTGTGTGAGGCGGTGTCGGTGCGTGAGGCGGTGTCGGTGTTTGAGGCAAGGTGGTGTGGGAGGGTGAGGCGGTGTGTGAGGCGGTGTCGGTGTGTGAGGTGGTGTGGGTGTGTGAGGTGGTGTGGGAGTGTGAGGCGGTGTGTGTGTGCGAGGCGGTGTCGGAGTGTGAGGCGGTGTCGGTGTGTGAGGTGGTGTCGGTGTGCGAGGCGGTGTCGGTGTGTGAGGTGGTGTCGGTGTGCGAGGCTATGTCGGTGTGCGAGGTGGTGTCGGTGTGTGAGGCGGTGTCGGTGTGTGTGGTGGTGTGGGAGTGTGAGGCTGTGTCGATGTGTGAGGCGGTGTGGGAGTGCGAGGCGGTGTCGGAGTGTGAGGCGGTGTCGGTGTGTGAGGCGGTATCGGTGTGTGAGGCATTGTCGGTGTGTGAGGCGGTGTCGGTGTGTGAGGTGGTGTCGGTGTGTGAGGCGGTGTGGGAGTGCGAGGCGGTGTCGGAGTGTGAGGCGGTGTCGGTGTGTGAGGCATTGTCGGTGTGTGAGGCGGTGTCGGTGTGTGAGGTGGTGTCGGTGTGTGAGGCGGTATCGGTGTGTGAGGCATTGTCGGTGTGTGAGGCGGTGTCGGTGTGTGAGGTGGTGTCGGTGTGTGAGGCGGTGTGGGAGTGCGAGGCGGTGTCGGAGTGTGAGGCGGTGTCGGTGTGTGAGGCATTGTCGGAGTGTGAGGCGGTGTCGGTGTGTGAGGCGGTGTCGGTGTGTGAGGTGGTGTCGGAGTGTGAGGCGGTGTCGGTGTGTGAGGCGGTGTCGCTGTGTGAGGCGGTGTCGGTATGTGAGGCAGTGTCGATGTGTGAGGCGGTGTCGCTGTGTGAGGCGGTGTCGGTATGTGAGGCAGTGTCGCTGTGTGAGGCGGTGTCGGTGTGTGAGGCAGTGTCGGTGTCTGAGGCGGTGTCGGTGCGTGAGGCGGTGTCGGTGTTTGAGGCAAGGTGGTGTGGGAGGGTGAGGCGGTGTGTGAGGTGGTGTCGGTGTGTGAGGTGGTGTGGGAGTGTGAGGTGGTGTGGGAGTGTGAGGCGGTGTGTGTGTATGAGGCGGTGGCGGTGTGTGAGGCGGTGTCGGAGTGTGAGTCTGTGTCGATGTGTGAGGCGGCGTCGGTGTGCGAGGCGGTATCGGTGTGCGAGGCGGTGTCGGTGTGTGAGGCGGTGTCGATGTGTGAGGCGGCGTCGGTGTGTGAGGCGGTGTCGGTGTGCGAGGCGGTGTCGGTGTGTGAGGCGGTGTCGATGTGTGAGGCGGCGTCGGTGTGTGAGGCGGTGTCGGTGTGCGAGGCTGTGTCGGTGTGCGAGGTGGTGTCGGTGTGCGAGGCGGTGTCGGTGTGCGAGGTGGTGTGGGAGTGTGAGGTGCTGTGGGAATGTGAGGCGGTGCGTGTGTATGAGGCGGTGTCGGTGTGTGAGGCTGTGTCGGTGTGCGAGGTGGTGTCGGTGTGCGTGTCGGTGTGCGAGGCGGTGTTGGTGTGTGAGGCGGTGTCGGTGTGTGAGGTGGTGTCGGTGTGCGAGGCTGTGTCGGTGTGCAAGGTGGTGTCGGTGTGCGAGGCGGTGTCGGTGTGTGAGGTGGTGTGGGAGTGTGAGGCTGTGTCGATGTGTGAGGCGGTGTCGGTGTGTGAGGTGGTGTCGGAGTGTGAGGCGGTGTCGGTGTGTGAGGCGGTGTCGCTGTGTGAGGCGGTGTCGGTGTGTGTGGTGGTGTCGGTGTGTGAGGCGGTGTGGGAGTGCGAGGCGGTGTGTGTATATGAGGCGGTGTCGGTATGTGCGGTGGTGTCGGTGTGCGAGGCGGTGTCGGTGTGCGTGTCGGTGTGCGAGGCGGTGTCGGTGTGCGAGGCGGTATCGGTGTGCGAGGCGGTGTCGGTGTGCGAGGCGGTGTCGGTGTGTGTGGTGGTGTCGGTGTGTGAGGCGGTGTGGGAGTGCGAGGCGGTGTCGGTGTGCGAGGCGGTGTCGGTGTGCGAGGCGGTGTCGGTGTGCGAGGTTGTGTTGGTGTGCGAGGCGGTGTCGGTGTGCGAGGCGGTGTCGGTGTGTGAGGTGGTGTCGATGTGTGAGGAGGTGTGGGAGTGTGAGGCGGTGTGGGAGTGTGAGGCGGTGTCGATGTGTGAGGTGGTGTGGGAGTGTGAGGCGGTGTCGATATGTGAGGTGGTGTCGATGTGTGAGGAGGTGTGGGAGTGTGAGGCGGTGTCGATGTGTGAGGAGGTGTGGGTGTGTGAGGCGGTGTCGATGTGTGAGGAGGTGTGGGAGTGTGAGGCGGTGTCGGTGTGTGAGGAGGTGTCGATGTGTGAGGAGGTGTGGGAGTGTGTGGCGGTGTCGATGTGTGAGGTGGTGTCGATGTGTGAGGAGGTGTGGGAGTGTGAGGCGGTGTCGATGTGTGAGGTGGTGTGGGAGTGTGAGGCGGTGTCGATGTGTGAGGTGGTGTCGATGTGTGAGGTGGTGTGGGAGTGTGAGGCGGTGTCGATGTGTGAGGAGGTGTGGGAGTGTGAGGCGGTGTCGATGTGTGAGGAGGTGTCGGAGTGTGAGGTGGTGTCGATGTGTGAGGAGGTGTGGGAGTGTGAGGCGGTGTCGATGTGTGAGGAGGTGTGGGAGTGTGAGGCGGTGTCGATGTGTGAGGCGGTGTGGGAGTGTGAGGCGGTGTCGATGTGTGAGGTGGTGTCGATGTGTGAGGTGGTGTGGGAGTGTGAGGCGGTGTCGATGTGTGAGGCGGTGTCGATGTGTGAGGAGGTGTGGGAGTGTGAGGCGGTGTCGATGTGTGAGGTGGTGTGGGAGTGTGAGGCGGTGTCGATGTGTGAGGAGGTGTCGGTGTGTGAGGCGGTGTGGGAGTGTGAGGCGGTGTCGGTGTGCGAGGTGGTGTCGGTGTGTGATGCGGTGTCGGTGTGCGAGGTGGTGTGGGAGTGTGAGGCTGTGTCGATGTGTGAGGCGGCGTCGGTGTGCGAGGCGGTGTCGGTGTGCGAGGCGGCGTCGGTGTGCGAGGCGGTGTCGGTGTGTGAGGCCCTGTTGGTGTGTGAGGCGGTGTCGGTGTGTGAGGCGGTGTCGGTGTGTGAGGCGGTGTGGGAGTGCGAGGCGGTATCGGTGTGCGAGGCGGTGTCGGTGTGTGAGGCGGTGTCGGTGTGTGAGGCGGTGTGGGAGTGCGAGGCGGTGTCGGTGTGCGAGGCGGTGTCGGTGTGTGAGGCGGTGTCGGTGTGTGAGGCGGTGTCGGTGTGTGAGGCGGTGTCGGTGTGTGAGGCGGTGTCGGAGTGTGAGGCTGTGTCGATGTGTGAGGCGGCGTCGGTGTGCGAGGCGGTATCGGTGTGCGAGGCGGTGTCGGTGTGTGAGGCGGTGTTGGTGTGTGAGGCGGTGTCGGAGTGTGAGGCTGTGTCGATGTGTGAGGCGGCGTCGGTGTGCGAGGCGGTATCGGTGTGCGAGGCGGTGTCGGTGTGTGAGGCGGTGTCGGTGTGTGAGGCGGTGTGGGAGTGCGAGGCGGTGTCGGTGTGCGAGGCGGTGTCGGTGTGTGAGGCGGTGTCGGTGTGTGAGGCGGTGTCGGTGTGTGAGGCGGTGTCGGTGTGTGAGGCGGTGTCGGTGTGTGAGGCGGTGTCGGTGTGTGAGGCGGTGTCGCTGTGTGAGGCGGTGTCGGTGTGTGAGGCAGTGTCGGTGTTTGAGGCGGTGTGGGAGTGTGAGGTGGTGTCGGTGTGTGAGGCAGTGTCGGTGTGTGAGGCGGTGTGTGTGTATGAGGCGGTGTCGGTGTGTGAGGTGGTGTCGGTGTGTGAGGTGGTGTGGGAGTGTGAGGTGGTGTGGGAGTGTGAGGTGGTGTGGGAGTGTGAGGCGGTGTGTGTGTATGAGGCGGTGTCGGTGTGTGAGGTGGTGTCGGTGTGTGAGGCGGTGTCGGTGTGTGAGGTGGTGTCGGTGTGCGAGGCGGTGTCGGTGTGTGAGGTGGTGTCGGTGTGTGAGGCGGTGTCGGTGTGTGAGGCGGTGTCGGTGTGTGAGGCGGTGTCGGTGTGTGAGGTGGTGTCGGTGTGCGAGGCGGTGTCGGTGTGTGAGGCAGTGTCGGTGTTTGAGGCAAGGTGGTGTGGGAGGGTGAGGCGGTGTGTGAGGTGGTGTCGGTGTGTGAGGTGGTGTGGGAGTGTGAGGTGGTGTGGGAGTGTGAGGCGGTGTGTGTGTATGAGGCGGTGTCGGTGTGTGAGGTGGTGTCGGTGTGCGAGGCGGTGTCGGTGTGCGTGTCGGTGTGCGAGGTGGTGTCGGTGTGCGAGGCGGTGTCGGTGTGTGAGGCGGTGTCGGTGTGTGAGGCGGTGTCGGTGTGCGAGGTGGTGTCGGTGTGCGAGGCTGTGTCGGTGTGCGAGGTGGTGTCGGTGTGTGAGGCGGTGTCGGTGTGTGAGGCGGTATCGGTGTGCGAGGCGGTGTCGGTGTGTGAGGCGGTGTCGGTGTGTGAGGCGGTGTGGGAGTGCGAGGCGGTGTCGGAGTGTGAGGCGGTGTCGGTGTGTGAGTGGTGTCGGTGTGTGAGGCAGTGTCGGAGTGTGAGGCGGTGTCGGTGTGCGAGGCGGTGTCGGTGTGTGAGGCGGTGTCGGAGTGTGAGGCGGTGTCGGTGTGTGAGGTGGTGTCGGTGTGTGAGGCGGTGTCGGAGTGTGAGGCGGTGTCGGTGTGTGAGGCGGTGTCGGTGTGTGAGGCGGTGTCTGTGTGTGAGGTGGTGTCGGAGTGTGAGGCGGTGTCGGTGTGTGATGCGGTGTCGGTGTTTGAGGCAAGGTGGTGTGAGAGGGTGAGGCGGTGTCTGAGGTGGTGTCGGTGTGTGAGGTGGTGTGGGAGTGTGAGGTGGTGTGGGAGTGTGAGGCGGTGTGTGTGTATGAGGCGGTGTCGGTATGTGCGGTGGTGTCGGTGTGCGAGGCGGTGTCGGTGTGCGTGTCGGTGTGCGAGGCGGTATCGGTGTGCGAGGCGGTGTCGGTGTGCGAGGCGGTGTCGGTGTGTGTGGTGGTGTCGGTGTGTGAGGCGGTGTGGGAGTGCGAGGCGGTGTCGGTGTGCGAGGCGGTGTCGGTGTGCGAGGCGGTGTCGGTGTGCGAGGTTGTGTTGGTGTGCGAGGCGGTGTAGGTGTGCGAGGCGGTGTCGGAGTGTGAGGCGGTGTCGGTGTGTGAGGCGGTGTCGCTGTGTGAGGCGGTGTCGGTGTGTGAGGCAGTGTCGGTGTGTGAGGCGGTGTCGGTGCGTGAGGCGGTGTCGGTGTTTGAGGCAAGGTGGTGTGGGAGGGTGAGGCGGTGTGTGAGGCGGTGTCGGTGTGTGAGGTGGTGTGGGTGTGTGAGGTGGTGTGGGAGTGTGAGGCGGTGTGTGTGTGCGAGGCGGTGTCGGAGTGTGAGGCGGTGTCGGTGTGTGAGGTGGTGTCGGTGTGCGAGGCGGTGTCGGTGTGTGAGGTGGTGTCGGTGTGCGAGGCTATGTCGGTGTGCGAGGTGGTGTCGGTGTGTGAGGCGGTGTCGGTGTGTGTGGTGGTGTGGGAGTGTGAGGCTGTGTCGATGTGTGAGGCGGTGTGGGAGTGCGAGGCGGTGTCGGAGTGTGAGGCGGTGTCGGTGTGTGAGGCGGTATCGGTGTGTGAGGCATTGTCGGTGTGTGAGGCGGTGTCGGTGTGTGAGGTGGTGTCGGTGTGTGAGGCGGTGTGGGAGTGCGAGGCGGTGTCGGAGTGTGAGGCGGTGTCGGTGTGTGAGGCATTGTCGGTGTGTGAGGCGGTGTCGGTGTGTGAGGTGGTGTCGGTGTGTGAGGCGGTATCGGTGTGTGAGGCATTGTCGGTGTGTGAGGCGGTGTCGGTGTGTGAGGTGGTGTCGGTGTGTGAGGCGGTGTGGGAGTGCGAGGCGGTGTCGGAGTGTGAGGCGGTGTCGGTGTGTGAGGCATTGTCGGAGTGTGAGGCGGTGTCGGTGTGTGAGGCGGTGTCGGTGTGTGAGGTGGTGTCGGAGTGTGAGGCGGTGTCGGTGTGTGAGGCGGTGTCGCTGTGTGAGGCGGTGTCGGTATGTGAGGCAGTGTCGATGTGTGAGGCGGTGTCGCTGTGTGAGGCGGTGTCGGTATGTGAGGCAGTGTCGCTGTGTGAGGCGGTGTCGGTGTGTGAGGCAGTGTCGGTGTCTGAGGCGGTGTCGGTGCGTGAGGCGGTGTCGGTGTTTGAGGCAAGGTGGTGTGGGAGGGTGAGGCGGTGTGTGAGGTGGTGTCGGTGTGTGAGGTGGTGTGGGAGTGTGAGGTGGTGTGGGAGTGTGAGGCGGTGTGTGTGTATGAGGCGGTGGCGGTGTGTGAGGCGGTGTCGGAGTGTGAGTCTGTGTCGATGTGTGAGGCGGCGTCGGTGTGCGAGGCGGTATCGGTGTGCGAGGCGGTGTCGGAGTGTGAGGCGGTGTCGTTGTGTGAGGCGGTGTGGGAGTGCGAGGCGGTGTCGGTGTGTGAGGCGGTGTGGGAGTGCGAGGCGGTGTCGGTGTGCGAGGCGGTGTTGGTGTGTGAGGCGGTGTCGGTGTGTGAGGCAGTGTCGGTGTGCGAGGTGGTGTCGGTGTGCGAGGCGGTGTGGGAGTGTGAGGCTGTGTCGATGTGTGAGGCGGCGTCGGTGTGCGAGGCGGTGTCGGTGTGTGAGGCGGCGTCGGTGTGCGAGGCGGTGTCGGTGTGTGAGGCGGTGTGGGAGTGTGAGGCTGTGTCGATGTGTGAGGCGGCGTCGGTGTGCGAGGCGGTGTCGGTGTGTGAGGCGGCGTCGGTGTGCGAGGCGGTGTCGGTGTGTGAGGCGGTGTCGGTGTGTTAGGCGGTGTGGGAGTGCGAGGCGGTGTCGGTGTGTGACGCGGTGTTGGTGTGTGAGGCGGTGTCGATGTGTGAGGTGGTGTGGGAGTGTGAGGCGGTGTCGGTGTGTGAGGCGGTGTCGGAGTGTGAGGCGGTGTCGATGTGTGAGGCGGTGTTGGTGTGTGAGGCGGTGTCGGTGTGTGAGGCAGTGTCGGTGTGTGAGGCGGTGTCGGTGTGCGAGGCGGTGTTGGTGTGTGAGGCGGTGTCGGTGTGTGAGGCAGTGTCGGTGTGTGAGGCGGTGTCGGTGTGTGAGGTGGTGTGGGAGTGCGAGGCGGTGTTGGTGTGTGAGGCGGTGTCGGATTGTGAGGCGGTGTCGGTGTGCGAGGCGGTGTCGCTGTGTGAGGCGGTGTCGGTGTGTGAGGCAGTGTCGGTGTGTGAGGTGGTGTGGGAGTGTGAGGTGGTGTGGGAGTGTGAGGCGGTGTGTGTGTATGAGGCGGTGTCGGTGTGTGAGGTGGTGTCGGTGTGCAAGGCGGTGTCGGTGTGCGTGTCGGTGTGCGAGGCGGTGTCGGTGTGCGAGGTGGTGTGGGAGTGTGAGGCTGTGTCGATGTGTGAGGCGGCGTCGGTGTGCGAGGCGGTGTCGGTGTGTGAGGCGGCGTCGGTGTGCGAGGCGGTGTCGGTGTGTGAGGCGGTGTCGGTGTGTTAGGCGGTGTGGGAGTGCGAGGCGGTGTCGGTGTGTGACGCGGTGTTGGTGTGTGAGGCGGTGTCGATGTGTGAGGTGGTGTGGGAGTGTGAGGCGGTGTCGGTGTGTGAGGCGGTGTCGGAGTGTGAGGCGGTGTCGATGTGTGAGGCGGTGTTGGTGTGTGAGGCGGTGTCGGAGTGTGAGGCTGTGTCGATATGTGAGGCGGCGTCGGTGTGCGAGGCGGTATCGGTGTGCGAGGCGGTGTTGGTGTGTGAGGCGGTGTCGGAGTGTGAGGCTGTGTCGATATGTGAGGCGGCGTCGGTGTGCGAGGCGGTATCGGTGTGCGAGGCGGTGTCGGTGTGTGAGGCGGTGTCGGTGTGCGAGGCGGTGTCGGTGTGTGAGGCGGTGTCGGAGTGTGAGGCGGTGTCGGTGTGTGAGGCGGTGTCGGTGTGTGACGCGGTGTCGGTGTGTGAGGCGGTGTCGGTGTGTGAGGTGGTGTCGGAGTGTGAGGCGGTGTCGGTGTGTGAGGCGGTGTCGCTGTGTTAGGCGGTGTCGGTGTGTGAGGCGGTGTCGGTGCGTGAGGCGGTGTCGGTGTTTGAGGCAAGGTGGTGTGGGAGGGTGAGGCGGTGTGTGAGGTGGTGTCGGTGTGTGAGGTGGTGTGGCAGTGTGAGGTGTTGTGGGAGTGTGAGGCGGTGTGTGTGTATGAGGCGGTGTCGGTGTGTGAGGTGGTGTCGGTGTGCGAGGCGGTGTCGGTGTGCGTGTCGGTGTGCGAGGCGGTGTCGGTGTGTGAGGCGGTGTCGGTGTGTGAGGTGGTGTCGGTGTGCGAGGCTGTGTCGGTGTGCGAGGTGGTGTCGGTGTGTGAGGCGGTGTCGGTGTGTGAGGCGGTGGCGGAGTGTGAGGCGGTATCGGTGTGCGAGGCGGTGTCGGTGTGTGAGGCGGTGTCGGTGTGTGAGGCGGTATCGGTGTGCGAGGCGGTGTCGGTGTGTGAGGTGGTGTGGGAGTGTGAGGCGGTATCGGTGTGCGAGGCGGTGTCGGTGTGTGAGGCGGTGTCGGTGTTTGAGGCGGTGTCGGAGTGTGAGGCGGTATCGGTGTGCGAGGCGGTGTCGGTGTGTGAGGCGGTGTCGGTGTGTGAGGCGGTGTGGGAGTGCGAGGCGGTGTCGGAGTGTGAGGCGGTGTCGGTGTGTGAGGTGGTGTCGGTGTGTGAGGCGGTGTCGCTGTGTGAGGCGGTGTCGGTATGTGAGGCAGTGTCGATGTGTGAGGCGGTGTCGGTGCGTGAGGCGGTGTCGGTGTGTGAGGTGGTGTCGGTGTGTGAGGCGGTGTCGGTGTGTGAGGCGGTGTCGCTGTGTGAGGCGGTGTCGGTATGTGAGGCAGTGTCGATGTGTGAGGCGGTGTCGGTGCGTGAGGCGGTGTCGGTGTTTGAGGCGGTGTCGGTGTGTGAGGCGGTGTCGGTATGTGAGGCGGTGTCGGTGTGTGAGGTGGTGTCGGAGTGTGAGGTGGTGTGGGAGTGTGAGGCGGTGTGTGTGTATGAGGCATTGTCGGAGTGTGAGGCGGTGTCGGTGTGTGAGGCGGTGTCGGTGTGTGAGGTGGTGTCGGAGTGTGAGGCGGTGTCGGTGTGTGAGGCGGTGTCGCTGTGTGAGGCGGTGTCGGTGTGTGAGGCGGTGTCGATGTGTGAGGCGGTGTCGCTGTGTGAGGCGGTGTCGGTATGTGAGGCAGTGTCGCTGTGTGAGGCGGTGTCGGTGTGTGAGGCAGTGTCGGTGTCTGAGGCGGTGTCGGTGCGTGAGGCGGTGTCGGTGTTTGAGGCAAGGTGGTGTGGGAGGGTGAGGCGGTGTGTGAGGTGGTGTCGGTGTGTGAGGTGGTGTGGGAGTGTGAGGTGGTGTGGGAGTGTGAGGCGGTGTGTGTGTATGAGGCGGTGGCGGTGTGTGAGGCGGTGTCGGAGTGTGAGTCTGTGTCGATGTGTGAGGCGGCGTCGGTGTGTGAGGCGGTGTCGATGTGTGAGGCGGCGTCGGTGTGTGAGGCGGTGTCGGTGTGCGAGGCTGTGTCGGTGTGCGAGGTGGTGTCGGTGTGCGAGGCGGTGTCGGTGTGCGAGGTGGTGTGGGAGTGTGAGGTGCTGTGGGAATGTGAGGCGGTGCGTGTGTATGAGGCGGTGTCGGTGTGTGAGGCTGTGTCGGTGTGCGAGGTGGTGTCGGTGTGCGTGTCGGTGTGCGAGGCGGTGTTGGTGTGTGAGGCGGTGTCGGTGTGTGAGGTGGTGTCGGTGTGCGAGGCTGTGTCGGTGTGCAAGGTGGTGTCGGTGTGCGAGGCGGTGTCGGTGTGTGAGGTGGTGTGGGAGTGTGAGGCTGTGTCGATGTGTGAGGCGGTGTCGGTGTGTGAGGTGGTGTCGGAGTGTGAGGCGGTGTCGGTGTGTGAGGCGGTGTCGCTGTGTGAGGCGGTGTCGGTGTGTGTGGTGGTGTCGGTGTGTGAGGCGGTGTGGGAGTGCGAGGCGGTGTGTGTATATGAGGCGGTGTCGGTATGTGCGGTGGTGTCGGTGTGCGAGGCGGTGTCGGTGTGCGTGTCGGTGTGCGAGGCGGTGTCGGTGTGCGAGGCGGTATCGGTGTGCGAGGCGGTGTCGGTGTGCGAGGCGGTGTCGGTGTGTGTGGTGGTGTCGGTGTGTGAGGCGGTGTGGGAGTGCGAGGCGGTGTCGGTGTGCGAGGCGGTGTCGGTGTGCGAGGCGGTGTCGGTGTGCGAGGTTGTGTTGGTGTGCGAGGCGGTGTCGGTGTGCGAGGCGGTGTCGGTGTGTGAGGTGGTGTCGATGTGTGAGGTGGTGTGGGAGTGTGAGGCGGTGTCGATATGTGAGGTGGTGTCGATGTGTGAGGAGGTGTGGGAGTGTGAGGCGGTGTCGATGTGTGAGGAGGTGTGGGTGTGTGAGGCGGTGTCGATGTGTGAGGAGGTGTGGGAGTGTGAGGCGGTGTCGGTGTGTGAGGAGGTGTCGATGTGTGAGGAGGTGTGGGAGTGTGTGGCGGTGTCGATGTGTGAGGTGGTGTCGATGTGTGAGGAGGTGTGGGAGTGTGAGGCGGTGTCGATGTGTGAGGTGGTGTCGATGTGTGAGGAGGTGTGGGAGTGTGAGGCGGTGTCGATGTGTGAGGAGGTGTGGGAGTGTGAGGCGGTGTCGATGTGTGAGGCGGTGTGGGAGTGTGAGGCGGTGTCGATGTGTGAGGTGGTGTCGATGTGTGAGGTGGTGTGGGAGTGTGAGGCGGTGTCGATGTGTGAGGCGGTGTCGATGTGTGAGGAGGTGTGGGAGTGTGAGGCGGTGTCGATGTGTGAGGTGGTGTGGGAGTGTGAGGCGGTGTCGATGTGTGAGGAGGTGTCGGTGTGTGAGGCGGTGTGGGAGTGTGAGGCGGTGTCGGTGTGCGAGGTGGTGTCGGTGTGTGATGCGGTGTCGGTGTGCGAGGTGGTGTGGGAGTGTGAGGCTGTGTCGATGTGTGAGGCGGCGTCGGTGTGCGAGGCGGTGTCGGTGTGCGAGGCGGCGTCGGTGTGCGAGGCGGTGTCGGTGTGTGAGGCCCTGTTGGTGTGTGAGGCGGTGTCGGTGTGTGAGGCGGTGTCGGTGTGTGAGGCGGTGTGGGAGTGCGAGGCGGTATCGGTGTGCGAGGCGGTGTCGGTGTGTGAGGCGGTGTCGGTGTGTGAGGCGGTGTGGGAGTGCGAGGCGGTGTCGGTGTGCGAGGCGGTGTCGGTGTGTGAGGCGGTGTCGGTGTGTGAGGCGGTGTCGGTGTGTGAGGCGGTGTCGGTGTGTGAGGCGGTGTCGGAGTGTGAGGCTGTGTCGATGTGTGAGGCGGCGTCGGTGTGCGAGGCGGTATCGGTGTGCGAGGCGGTGTCGGTGTGTGAGGCGGTGTTGGTGTGTGAGGCGGTGTCGGAGTGTGAGGCTGTGTCGATGTGTGAGGCGGCGTCGGTGTGCGAGGCGGTATCGGTGTGCGAGGCGGTGTCGGTGTGTGAGGCGGTGTCGGTGTGTGAGGCGGTGTGGGAGTGCGAGGCGGTGTCGGTGTGCGAGGCGGTGTCGGTGTGAGAGGCGGTGTCGGTGTGTG
Source organism: Pristiophorus japonicus (assembly GCF_044704955.1). Lineage (NCBI taxonomy): Eukaryota > Metazoa > Chordata > Chondrichthyes > Pristiophoridae > Pristiophorus > Pristiophorus japonicus. The sequence continues at coordinate 64,501 of NW_027250653.1, read as the reverse complement.
AGGCGGTGTCGGTGTGTGAGGCGGTGTCGGTGTGTGAGGCGGTGTCGGTGTGTGAGGCGGTGTCGGTGTGTGAGGCGGTGTCGCTGTGTGAGGCGGTGTCGGTGTGTGAGGCGGTGTCGGTGTTTGAGGCGGTGTGGGAGTGTGAGGTGGTGTCGGTGTGTGAGGCAGTGTCGGTGTGTGAGGCGGTGTGTGTGTATGAGGCGGTGTCGGTGTGTGAGGTGGTGTCGGTGTGTGAGGTGGTGTGGGAGTGTGAGGTGGTGTGGGAGTGTGAGGTGGTGTGGGAGTGTGAGGCGGTGTGTGTGTATGAGGCGGTGTCGGTGTGTGAGGTGGTGTCGGTGTGTGAGGCGGTGTCGGTGTGTGAGGTGGTGTCGGTGTGCGAGGCGGTGTCGGTGTGTGAGGTGGTGTCGGTGTGTGAGGCGGTGTCGGTGTGTGAGGCGGTGTCGGTGTGTGAGGCGGTGTCGGTGTGTGAGGTGGTGTCGGTGTGCGAGGCGGTGTCGGTGTGTGAGGCAGTGTCGGTGTTTGAGGCAAGGTGGTGTGGGAGGGTGAGGCGGTGTGTGAGGTGGTGTCGGTGTGTGAGGTGGTGTGGGAGTGTGAGGTGGTGTGGGAGTGTGAGGCGGTGTGTGTGTATGAGGCGGTGTCGGTGTGTGAGGTGGTGTCGGTGTGCGAGGCGGTGTCGGTGTGCGTGTCGGTGTGCGAGGTGGTGTCGGTGTGCGAGGCGGTGTCGGTGTGTGAGGCGGTGTCGGTGTGTGAGGCGGTGTCGGTGTGCGAGGTGGTGTCGGTGTGCGAGGCTGTGTCGGTGTGCGAGGTGGTGTCGGTGTGTGAGGCGGTGTCGGTGTGTGAGGCGGTATCGGTGTGCGAGGCGGTGTCGGTGTGTGAGGCGGTGTCGGTGTGTGAGGCGGTGTGGGAGTGCGAGGCGGTGTCGGAGTGTGAGGCGGTGTCGGTGTGTGAGTGGTGTCGGTGTGTGAGGCAGTGTCGGAGTGTGAGGCGGTGTCGGTGTGCGAGGCGGTGTCGGTGTGTGAGGCGGTGTCGGAGTGTGAGGCGGTGTCGGTGTGTGAGGTGGTGTCGGTGTGTGAGGCGGTGTCGGAGTGTGAGGCGGTGTCGGTGTGTGAGGCGGTGTCGGTGTGTGAGGCGGTGTCTGTGTGTGAGGTGGTGTCGGAGTGTGAGGCGGTGTCGGTGTGTGATGCGGTGTCGGTGTTTGAGGCAAGGTGGTGTGAGAGGGTGAGGCGGTGTCTGAGGTGGTGTCGGTGTGTGAGGTGGTGTGGGAGTGTGAGGTGGTGTGGGAGTGTGAGGCGGTGTGTGTGTATGAGGCGGTGTCGGTATGTGCGGTGGTGTCGGTGTGCGAGGCGGTGTCGGTGTGCGTGTCGGTGTGCGAGGCGGTATCGGTGTGCGAGGCGGTGTCGGTGTGCGAGGCGGTGTCGGTGTGTGTGGTGGTGTCGGTGTGTGAGGCGGTGTGGGAGTGCGAGGCGGTGTCGGTGTGCGAGGCGGTGTCGGTGTGCGAGGCGGTGTCGGTGTGCGAGGTTGTGTTGGTGTGCGAGGCGGTGTAGGTGTGCGAGGCGGTGTCGGAGTGTGAGGCGGTGTCGGTGTGTGAGGCGGTGTCGCTGTGTGAGGCGGTGTCGGTGTGTGAGGCAGTGTCGGTGTGTGAGGCGGTGTCGGTGCGTGAGGCGGTGTCGGTGTTTGAGGCAAGGTGGTGTGGGAGGGTGAGGCGGTGTGTGAGGCGGTGTCGGTGTGTGAGGTGGTGTGGGTGTGTGAGGTGGTGTGGGAGTGTGAGGCGGTGTGTGTGTGCGAGGCGGTGTCGGAGTGTGAGGCGGTGTCGGTGTGTGAGGTGGTGTCGGTGTGCGAGGCGGTGTCGGTGTGTGAGGTGGTGTCGGTGTGCGAGGCTATGTCGGTGTGCGAGGTGGTGTCGGTGTGTGAGGCGGTGTCGGTGTGTGTGGTGGTGTGGGAGTGTGAGGCTGTGTCGATGTGTGAGGCGGTGTGGGAGTGCGAGGCGGTGTCGGAGTGTGAGGCGGTGTCGGTGTGTGAGGCGGTATCGGTGTGTGAGGCATTGTCGGTGTGTGAGGCGGTGTCGGTGTGTGAGGTGGTGTCGGTGTGTGAGGCGGTGTGGGAGTGCGAGGCGGTGTCGGAGTGTGAGGCGGTGTCGGTGTGTGAGGCATTGTCGGTGTGTGAGGCGGTGTCGGTGTGTGAGGTGGTGTCGGTGTGTGAGGCGGTATCGGTGTGTGAGGCATTGTCGGTGTGTGAGGCGGTGTCGGTGTGTGAGGTGGTGTCGGTGTGTGAGGCGGTGTGGGAGTGCGAGGCGGTGTCGGAGTGTGAGGCGGTGTCGGTGTGTGAGGCATTGTCGGAGTGTGAGGCGGTGTCGGTGTGTGAGGCGGTGTCGGTGTGTGAGGTGGTGTCGGAGTGTGAGGCGGTGTCGGTGTGTGAGGCGGTGTCGCTGTGTGAGGCGGTGTCGGTATGTGAGGCAGTGTCGATGTGTGAGGCGGTGTCGCTGTGTGAGGCGGTGTCGGTATGTGAGGCAGTGTCGCTGTGTGAGGCGGTGTCGGTGTGTGAGGCAGTGTCGGTGTCTGAGGCGGTGTCGGTGCGTGAGGCGGTGTCGGTGTTTGAGGCAAGGTGGTGTGGGAGGGTGAGGCGGTGTGTGAGGTGGTGTCGGTGTGTGAGGTGGTGTGGGAGTGTGAGGTGGTGTGGGAGTGTGAGGCGGTGTGTGTGTATGAGGCGGTGGCGGTGTGTGAGGCGGTGTCGGAGTGTGAGTCTGTGTCGATGTGTGAGGCGGCGTCGGTGTGCGAGGCGGTATCGGTGTGCGAGGCGGTGTCGGAGTGTGAGGCGGTGTCGTTGTGTGAGGCGGTGTGGGAGTGCGAGGCGGTGTCGGTGTGTGAGGCGGTGTGGGAGTGCGAGGCGGTGTCGGTGTGCGAGGCGGTGTTGGTGTGTGAGGCGGTGTCGGTGTGTGAGGCAGTGTCGGTGTGCGAGGTGGTGTCGGTGTGCGAGGCGGTGTGGGAGTGTGAGGCTGTGTCGATGTGTGAGGCGGCGTCGGTGTGCGAGGCGGTGTCGGTGTGTGAGGCGGCGTCGGTGTGCGAGGCGGTGTCGGTGTGTGAGGCGGTGTGGGAGTGTGAGGCTGTGTCGATGTGTGAGGCGGCGTCGGTGTGCGAGGCGGTGTCGGTGTGTGAGGCGGCGTCGGTGTGCGAGGCGGTGTCGGTGTGTGAGGCGGTGTCGGTGTGTTAGGCGGTGTGGGAGTGCGAGGCGGTGTCGGTGTGTGACGCGGTGTTGGTGTGTGAGGCGGTGTCGATGTGTGAGGTGGTGTGGGAGTGTGAGGCGGTGTCGGTGTGTGAGGCGGTGTCGGAGTGTGAGGCGGTGTCGATGTGTGAGGCGGTGTCGGTGTGTGAGGCAGTGTCGGTGTGTGAGGCGGTGTCGGTGTGCGAGGCGGTGTTGGTGTGTGAGGCGGTGTCGGTGTGTGAGGCAGTGTCGGTGTGTGAGGCGGTGTTGGTGTGTGAGGCGGTGTCGGTGTGTGAGGCAGTGTCGGTGTGTGAGGCGGTGTCGGTGTGCGAGGCGGTGTTGGTGTGTGAGGCGGTGTCGGTGTGTGAGGCAGTGTCGGTGTGTGAGGCGGTGTCGGTGTGTGAGGTGGTGTGGGAGTGCGAGGCGGTGTTGGTGTGTGAGGCGGTGTCGGATTGTGAGGCGGTGTCGGTGTGCGAGGCGGTGTCGCTGTGTGAGGCGGTGTCGGTGTGTGAGGCAGTGTCGGTGTGTGAGGTGGTGTGGGAGTGTGAGGTGGTGTGGGAGTGTGAGGCGGTGTGTGTGTATGAGGCGGTGTCGGTGTGTGAGGTGGTGTCGGTGTGCAAGGCGGTGTCGGTGTGCGTGTCGGTGTGCGAGGCGGTGTCGGTGTGCGAGGTGGTGTGGGAGTGTGAGGCTGTGTCGATGTGTGAGGCGGCGTCGGTGTGCGAGGCGGTGTCGGTGTGTGAGGCGGCGTCGGTGTGCGAGGCGGTGTCGGTGTGTGAGGCGGTGTCGGTGTGTTAGGCGGTGTGGGAGTGCGAGGCGGTGTCGGTGTGTGACGCGGTGTTGGTGTGTGAGGCGGTGTCGATGTGTGAGGTGGTGTGGGAGTGTGAGGCGGTGTCGGTGTGTGAGGCGGTGTCGGAGTGTGAGGCGGTGTCGATGTGTGAGGCGGTGTTGGTGTGTGAGGCGGTGTCGGAGTGTGAGGCTGTGTCGATATGTGAGGCGGCGTCGGTGTGCGAGGCGGTATCGGTGTGCGAGGCGGTGTTGGTGTGTGAGGCGGTGTCGGAGTGTGAGGCTGTGTCGATATGTGAGGCGGCGTCGGTGTGCGAGGCGGTATCGGTGTGCGAGGCGGTGTCGGTGTGTGAGGCGGTGTCGGTGTGCGAGGCGGTGTCGGTGTGTGAGGCGGTGTCGGAGTGTGAGGCGGTGTCGGTGTGTGAGGCGGTGTCGGTGTGTGACGCGGTGTCGGTGTGTGAGGCGGTGTCGGTGTGTGAGGTGGTGTCGGAGTGTGAGGCGGTGTCGGTGTGTGAGGCGGTGTCGCTGTGTTAGGCGGTGTCGGTGTGTGAGGCGGTGTCGGTGCGTGAGGCGGTGTCGGTGTTTGAGGCAAGGTGGTGTGGGAGGGTGAGGCGGTGTGTGAGGTGGTGTCGGTGTGTGAGGTGGTGTGGCAGTGTGAGGTGTTGTGGGAGTGTGAGGCGGTGTGTGTGTATGAGGCGGTGTCGGTGTGTGAGGTGGTGTCGGTGTGCGAGGCGGTGTCGGTGTGCGTGTCGGTGTGCGAGGCGGTGTCGGTGTGTGAGGCGGTGTCGGTGTGTGAGGTGGTGTCGGTGTGCGAGGCTGTGTCGGTGTGCGAGGTGGTGTCGGTGTGTGAGGCGGTGTCGGTGTGTGAGGCGGTGGCGGAGTGTGAGGCGGTATCGGTGTGCGAGGCGGTGTCGGTGTGTGAGGCGGTGTCGGTGTGTGAGGCGGTATCGGTGTGCGAGGCGGTGTCGGTGTGTGAGGTGGTGTGGGAGTGTGAGGCGGTATCGGTGTGCGAGGCGGTGTCGGTGTGTGAGGCGGTGTCGGTGTTTGAGGCGGTGTCGGAGTGTGAGGCGGTATCGGTGTGCGAGGCGGTGTCGGTGTGTGAGGCGGTGTCGGTGTGTGAGGCGGTGTGGGAGTGCGAGGCGGTGTCGGAGTGTGAGGCGGTGTCGGTGTGTGAGGTGGTGTCGGTGTGTGAGGCGGTGTCGCTGTGTGAGGCGGTGTCGGTATGTGAGGCAGTGTCGATGTGTGAGGCGGTGTCGGTGCGTGAGGCGGTGTCGGTGTGTGAGGTGGTGTCGGTGTGTGAGGCGGTGTCGGTGTGTGAGGCGGTGTCGCTGTGTGAGGCGGTGTCGGTATGTGAGGCAGTGTCGATGTGTGAGGCGGTGTCGGTGCGTGAGGCGGTGTCGGTGTTTGAGGCGGTGTCGGTGTGTGAGGCGGTGTCGGTATGTGCGGTGGTGTGGGAGTGTGAGGCGGTGTGTGTGTATGAGGCGGTGTCGGTATGTGCGGTGGTGTCGGTGTGCGAGGCGGTGTCGGTGTGCGTGTCGGTGTGCGAGGCGGTGTCGGTGTGCGAGGCGGTATCGGTGTGCGAGGCGGTGTCGGTGTGCGAGGCGGTGTCGGTGTGTGAGGTGGTGTCGGTGTGTGAGGCGATGTGGGAGTGCGAGGCGGTGTCGGTGTGTGAGGCGGTGTCGGTGTGTGAGGCGGTGTCGGTGTGTGAGGTGGTGTGGGAGTGTGAGGCGGTGTGTGTGTATGAGGCGGTGTCGGTATGTGCGGTGGTGTCGGTGTGCGAGGCGGTGTCGGTGTGCGAGGCGGTGTCGGTGTGCGAGGCGGTATCGGTGTGCGAGGCGGTGTCGGTGTGCGAGGCGGTGTCGGTGTGTGAGGTGGTGTCGGTGTGTGAGGCGATGTGGGAGTGCGAGGCGGTGTCGGTGTGTGAGGCGGTGTCGGTGTGCGAGGCGGTATCGGTGTGCGAGGCGGTGTCGGTGTGTGAGGCGGTGTCGATGTGTGAGGTGGTGTCGGTGTGTGAGGCGGTGTGGGAGTGTGAGGCGGTGTCGGTGTGTGAGGTGGTGTGGGAGTGTGAGGCGGTGTCGATGTGTGAGGCGGTGTGGGAGTGCGAGGCGGTGTCGGTGTGTGAGGCGGTGTCGGTGTGCGATGCGGTATCGGTGTGCGAGGCGGTGTCGGTGTGTGAGGCAGTGTCGGTGTGTGAGGCGGTGTCGGAGTGTGAGGCAGTGTCGGTGTGTGAGGCGGTGTCGGTGTGTGAGGTGGTGTGGGAGTGTGAGGTGGTGTGGGAGTGTGAGGCGGTGTGTGTGTATGAGGCGGTGTCGGTGTGTGAGGTGGTGTCGGTGTGCGAGGCGGTGTCGGTGTGTGAGGCGGTGTCGGTGTGCGAGGTGGTGTGGGAGTGTGAGGCTGTGTCGATGTGTGAGGCGGCGTCGGTGAGTGAGGCGGCGTCGGTGTGCGAGGCGGTGTCGGTGTGTGAGGCGGTGTCGGTGTGTGAGGCGGTGTCGGTGTGTGAGGCGGTGTCGGTGTGTGAGGTGGTGTGGGAGTGTGAGGCGGTGTCGGTGTGCGAGGCGGTGTCGGTGTGTGAGGCGGTGTCGGTGTGCGAGGTGGTGTGGGAGTGTGAGGCTGTGTCGATGTGTGAGGCGGCGTCGGTGTGCGAGGCGGTGTCGGTGTGTGAGGCGGCGTCGGTGTGCGAGGCGGTGTCGGTGTGTGAGGCGGTGTCGGTGTGTGAGGCGGTGTGGGAGTGCGAGGCGGTGTCGGTGTGCGAGGCGGTGTCGGTGTGTGAGGCGGTGTCGGAGAGTGAGGTTGTGTCGATGTGTGAGGCGGCGTCGGTGTGCGAGGCGGTATCGGTGTGCGAGGCGGTGTCGGTGTGTGAGGCGGTGTCGGTGTGCGAGGCGGTGTGGGAGTGCGAGGCGGTGTCGGTGTGCGAGGCGGTGTCGGTGTGCGAGGCGGTGTCGGAGTGTGAGGCGGTGTCGGTGTGTGAGGCGGTGTCGGTGTGTGAGGCGGTGTCGGTGTGTGAGGTGGTGTCGGAGTGTGAGGCGGTGTCGGTGTGTGAGGCGGTGTCGCTGTGTGAGGCGGTGTCGGTGTGTGAGGCGGTGTCGGTGTGTGAGGTGGTGTCGGAGTGTGAGGTGGTGTCGGTGTGTGAGGTGGTGTGGGAGTGTGAGGTGGTGTGGGAATGTGAGGCGGTGTGTGTGTATGAGGCGGTGTCGGTGTGTGAGGTGGTGTCGGTGTGCGAGGCTGTGTCGGTGTGCGAGGTGGTGTCGGTGTGTGAGGCGGTGTCGGTGTGTGAGGCGGTGTGGGAGTGCGAGGCGGTGTCGGAGTGTGAGGCGGTGTGGGAGTGCGAGGCGGTGTCGGAGTGTGAGGCGGTGTGGGAGTGCGAGGCGGTGTCGGAGTGTGAGGCGGTGTGGGAGTGCGAGGCGGTGTCGGTGTGTGAGGCGGTGTCGGTGTGTGAGGCGGTGTCGGTGTGTGAGGCGGTGTCGCTGTGTGAGGTGGTGTCGGTGTGTGAGGCGGTGTCGGTGTGTGAGGCAGTGTCGGTGTGTGAGGTGGTGTCGGTGTGTGAGGCGGTGTCGATGTGTGAGGCGGTGTCGCTGTGTGAGGCGGTGTCGGTATGTGAGGCAGTGTCGCTGTGTGAGGCGGTGTCGGTGTGTGAGGCAGTGTCGGTGTCTGAGGCGGTGTCGGTGCGTGAGGCGGTGTCGGTGTTTGAGGCAAGGTGGTGTGGGAGGGTGAGGCGGTGTGTGAGGTGGTGTCGGTGTGTGAGGTGGTGTGGGAGTGTGAGGTGGTGTGGGAGTGTGAGGCGGTGTGTGTGTATGAGGCGGTGGCGGTGTGTGAGGCGGTGTCGGAGTGTGAGTCCATGTCGATGTGTGAGGCGGCGTCGGTGTGCGAGGCGGTATCGGTGTGCGAGGCGGTGTCGGAGTGTGAGGCGGTGTCGTTGTGTGAGGCGGTGTGGGAGTGCGAGGCGGTGTCGGTGTGTGAGGCGGTGTGGGAGTGCGAGGCGGTGTCGGTGTGCGAGGCGGTGTTGGTGTGTGAGGCGGTGTCGGTGTGTGAGGCAGTGTCGGTGTGTGAGGCGGTGTCGGTGTGCGAGGCGGTGTTGGTGTGTGAGGCGGTGTCGGTGTGCGAGGCGGTGTTGGTGTGTGAGGCGGTGTCGGATTGTGAGGCGGTGTTGGTGTGTGAGGCGGTGTCGGTGTGTGAGGTGGTGTCGGTGTGCGAGGCGGTGTCGCTGTGTGAGGCGGTGTCGGTGTGTGAGGCAGTGTCGGTGTGTGAGGCGGTGTCGGTGTGTGAGGTGGTGTGGGAGTGCGAGGCGGTGTTGGTGTGTGAGGCGGTGTCGGATTGTGAGGCGGTGTCGGTGTGCGAGGCGGTGTGGGAGTGTGAGGCGGTGTCGCTGTGTGAGGCGGTGTCGGTGTGTGAGGCGGTGTCGGTGTGTGAGGCGGTGTCGCTGTGTGAGGCGGTGTCGGTGTGTGAGGCAGTGTCGGTGTGTGAGGTGGTGTGGGAGTGTGAGGTGGTGTGGGAGTGTGAGGCGGTGTGTGTGTATGAGGCGGTGTCGGTGTGTGAGGTGGTGTCGGTGTGCGAGGCGGTGTAGGTGTGCGTGTCGGTGTGCGAGGCGGTGTCGGTGTGCGAGGTGGTGTGGGAGTGTGAGGCTGTGTCGATGTGTGAGGCGGCGTCGGTGTGCGAGGCGGTGTCGGTGTGTGAGGCGGCGTCGGTGTGCGAGGCGGTGTCGGTGTGTGAGGCGGTGTCGGTGTGTTAGGCGGTGTGGGAGTGCGAGGCGGTGTCGGTGTGTGACGCGGTGTTGGTGTGTGAGGCGGTGTCGATGTGTGAGGTGGTGTGGGAGTGTGAGGCGGTGTCGGTGTGTGAGGCGGTGTCGGAGTGTGAGGCGGTGTCGATGTGTGAGGCGGTGTTGGTGTGTGAGGCGGTGTCGGAGTGTGAGGCTGTGTCGATATGTGAGGCGGCGTCGGTGTGCGAGGCGGTATCGGTGTGCGAGGCGGTGTTGGTGTGTGAGGCGGTGTCGGAGTGTGAGGCTGTGTCGATATGTGAGGCGGCGTCGGTGTGCGAGGCGGTATCGGTGTGCGAGGCGGTGTCGGTGTGTGAGGCGGTGTCGGTGTGCGAGGCGGTGTCGGTGTGTGAGGCGGTGTCGGAGTGTGAGGCGGTGTCGGTGTGTGAGGCGGTGTCGGTGTGTGACGCGGTGTCGGTGTGTGAGGCGGTGTCGGTGTGTGAGGTGGTGTCGGAGTGTGAGGCGGTGTCGGTGTGTGAGGCGGTGTCGCTGTGTTAGGCGGTGTCGGTGTGTGAGGCGGTGTCGGTGCGTGAGGCGGTGTCGGTGTTTGAGGCAAGGTGGTGTGGGAGGGTGAGGCGGTGTGTGAGGTGGTGTCGGTGTGTGAGGTGGTGTGGCAGTGTGAGGTGTTGTGGGAGTGTGAGGCGGTGTGTGTATATGAGGCGGTGTCGGTGTGTGAGGTGGTGTCGGTGTGCGAGGCGGTGTCGGTGTGCGTGTCGGTGTGCGAGGCGGTGTCGGTGTGTGAGGCGGTGTCGGTGTGTGAGGTGGTGTCGGTGTGCGAGGCTGTGTCGGTGTGCGAGGTGGTGTCGGTGTGTGAGGCGGTGTCGGTGTGTGAGGCGGTGGCGGAGTGTGAGGCGGTATCGGTGTGCGAGGCGGTGTCGGTGTGTGAGGCGGTGTCGGTGTGTGAGGCGGTATCGGTGTGCGAGGCGGTGTCGGTGTGTGAGGTGGTGTGGGAGTGTGAGGCGGTATCGGTGTGCGAGGCGGTGTCGGTGTGTGAGGCGGTGTCGGTGTTTGAGGCGGTGTCGGAGTGTGAGGCGGTATCGGTGTGCGAGGCGGTGTCGGTGTGTGAGGCGGTGTCGGTGTGTGAGGCGGTGTGGGAGTGCGAGGCGGTGTCGGAGTGTGAGGCGGTGTCGGTGTGTGAGGTGGTGTCGGTGTGTGAGGCGGTGTCGCTGTGTGAGGCGGTGTCGGTATGTGAGGCAGTGTCGATGTGTGAGGCGGTGTCGGTGCGTGAGGCGGTGTCGGTGTGTGAGGTGGTGTCGGTGTGTGAGGCGGTGTCGGTGTGTGAGGCGGTGTCGCTGTGTGAGGCGGTGTCGGTATGTGAGGCAGTGTCGATGTGTGAGGCGGTGTCGGTGCGTGAGGCGGTGTCGGTGTTTGAGGCGGTGTCGGTGTGTGAGGCGGTGTCGGTATGTGCGGTGGTGTGGGAGTGTGAGGCGGTGTGTGTGTATGAGGCGGTGTCGGTATGTGCGGTGGTGTCGGTGTGCGAGGCGGTGTCGGTGTGCGTGGCGGTGTCGGTGTGCGTGTCGGTGTGCGAGGCGGTGTCGGTGTGCGAGGCGGTATCGGTGTGCGAGGCGGTGTCGGTGTGCGAGGCGGTGTCGGTGTGTGAGGTGGTGTCGGTGTGTGAGGCGATGTGGGAGTGCGAGGCGGTGTCGGTGTGTGAGGCGGTGTCGGTGTGTGAGGCGGTGTCGGTGTGTGAGGTGGTGTGGGAGTGTGAGGCGGTGTGTGTGTATGAGGCGGTGTCGGTATGTGCGGTGGTGTCGGTGTGCGAGGCGGTGTCGGTGTGCGAGGCGGTGTCGGTGTGCGAGGCGGTATCGGTGTGCGAGGCGGTGTCGGTGTGCGAGGCGGTGTCGGTGTGTGAGGTGGTGTCGGTGTGTGAGGCGATGTGGGAGTGCGAGGCGGTGTCGGTGTGTGAGGCGGTGTCGGTGTGCGAGGCGGTATCGGTGTGCGAGGCGGTGTCGGTGTGTGAGGCGGTGTCGATGTGTGAGGTGGTGTCGGTGTGTGAGGCGGTGTGGGAGTGTGAGGCGGTGTCGGTGTGTGAGGTGGTGTGGGAGTGTGAGGCGGTGTCGATGTGTGAGGCGGTGTGGGAGTGCGAGGCGGTGTCCGTGTGTGAGGCGGTGTCGGTGTGCGAGGCGGTATCGGTGTGCGAGGCGGTGTCGGTGTGTGAGGCGGTGTCGATGTGTGAGGTGGTGTCGGTGTGTGAGGCGGTGTCGGTGTGTGAGGTGGTGTGGGAGTGTGAGGCGGTGTCGATGTGTGAGGCGGCGTCGGTGTGCGAGGCGGTGTCGGTGTGTGAGGCGGTGTGGGAGTGCGGGGCGGTGTCGATGTGTGAGGCGGCGTCGGTGTGTGAGGCGGTGTTGGTGTGTGAGGCTGTGTCGGTGTGTGAGGCAGTGTCGGTGTGTGAGGCGGTGTCGGAGTGTGAGGCAGTGTCGGTGTGTGAGGCGGTGTCGGTGTGTGAGGTGGTGTGGGAGTGTGAGGTGGTGTGGGAGTGTGAGGCGGTGTGTGTGTATGAGGCGGTGTCGGTGTGTGAGGTGGTGTCGGTGTGCGAGGCGGTGTCGGTGTGTGAGGCGGTGTCGGTGTGCGAGGTGGTGTGGGAGTGTGAGGCTGTGTCGATGTGTGAGGCGGCGTCGGTGAGTGAGGCGGCGTCGGTGTGCGAGGCGGTGTCGGTGTGTGAGGCGGTGTCGGTGTGTGAGGCGGTGTCGGTGTGTGAGGTGGTGTGGGAGTGTGAGGCGGTGTCGGTGTGCGAGGCGGTGTCGGTGTGTGAGGCGGTGTCGGTGTGCGAGGTGGTGTGGGAGTGTGAGGCTGTGTCGATGTGTGAGGCGGCGTCGGTGTGCGAGGCGGTGTCGGTGTGTGAGGCGGCGTCGGTGTGCGAGGCGGTGTCGGTGTGTGAGGCGGTGTCGGTGTGTGAGGCGGTGTGGGAGTGCGAGGCGGTGTCGGTGTGCGAGGCGGTGTCGGTGTGTGAGGCGGTGTCGGAGTGTGAGGTTGTGTCGATGTGTGAGGCGGCGTCGGTGTGCGAGGCGGTATCGGTGTGCGAGGCGGTGTCGGTGTGTGAGGCGGTGTCGGTGTGCGAGGCGGTGTCGGTGTGCGAGGCGGTGTCGGTGTGCGAGGCGGTGTCGGAGTGTGAGGCGGTGTCGGTGTGTGAGGCGGTGTCGGTGTGTGAGGCGGTGTCGGTGTGTGAGGTGGTGTCGGAGTGTGAGGCGGTGTCGGTGTGTGAGGCGGTGTCGCTGTGTGAGGCGGTGTCGGTGTGTGAGGCGGTGTCGGTGTGTGAGGTGGTGTCGGAGTGTGAGGTGGTGTCGGTGTGTGAGGTGGTGTGGGAGTGTGAGGTGGTGTGGGAATGTGAGGCGGTGTGTGTGTATGAGGCGGTGTCGGTGTGTGAGGTGGTGTCGGTGTGCGAGGCTGTGTCGGTGTGCGAGGTGGTGTCGGTGTGTGAGGCGGTGTCGGTGTGTGAGGCGGTGTGGGAGTGCGAGGCGGTGTCGGAGTGTGAGGCGGTGTGGGAGTGCGAGGCGGTGTCGGAGTGTGAGGCGGTGTGGGAGTGCGAGGCGGTGTCGGAGTGTGAGGCGGTGTGGGAGTGCGAGGCGGTGTCGGTGTGTGAGGCGGTGTCGGTGTGTGAGGCGGTGTCGGTGTGTGAGGCGGTGTCGCTGTGTGAGGTGGTGTCGGTGTGTGAGGCGGTGTCGGTGTGTGAGGCGGTGTCGGTGTGTGAGGCGGTGTCGGTGTGTGAGGCGGTGTCGATGTGTGAGGCGGTGTCGCTGTGTGAGGTGGTGTCGGTGTGGGAGGGTGAGGCGGTGTGTGAGGTGGTGTCGGTGTGTGAGGTGGTGTGTGAGGCGGTGTGGGAGTGTGAGGCGGTGTGGGAGTGTGAGGCGGTGTGTGAGGCGGTGTCGGTGTGTGAGGTGGTGTGGGAGTGTGAGGTGGTGTGGGAGTGTGAGGCGGTGTGTGAGGCGGTGTCGGTGTGTGAGGCGGTGTGGGAGTGTGAGGTGGTGTCGGTGTGTGAGGCGATGTGGGAGTGCGAGGCGGTGTCGGTGTGTGAGGCGGTGTGGGAGTGTGAGGCGGTGTCGATGTGTGAGGTGGTGTGGGAGTGTGAGGTGGTGTGGGAGTGTGAGGTGGTGTGGGAGTGTGAGGCGGTGTCGATGTGTGAGGTGGTGTGGGAGTGTGAGGCGGTGTCGGTGTGTGAGGCGGAGTCGGTGTGTGAGGCGGCGTCGGTGTGCGAGGCGGTATCGGTGTGCGAGGCGGTGTCGGTGTGCGAGGCGGTGTCGGTGTGTGAGATGGTGTCGGTGTGTGAGGTGGTGTGGGAGTGTGAGGCGGTGTCGATGTGTGAGGCGGTGTCGGTGTGCGAGGTGGTGTCGGTGTGTGAGGCGGTGTCGATGTGTGAGGCGGTGTCGATGTGTGAGGTGGTGTGGGAGTGTGAGGCGGCGTCGGTGTGCGAGGCGGTGTCGGTGTGTGAGGCGGAGTCGGTGTGTGAGGCGGTGTGGGAGTGCGGGGCGGTGTCGGTGTGCGAGGCGGTGTGGGAGTGTGAGGCGGTGTCGATGTGTGAGGCGGTGTGGGAGTGTGAGGCGGTGTCGATGTGTGAGGTGGTGTGGGAGTGTGAGGTGGTGTCGGTGTGTGAGGTGGTGTGGGAGTGTGAGGCGGTGTCGGTGTGTGAGGCGGCGTCGGTGTGCGAGGCGGTGTCGGTGTGTGAGGCGGAGTCGGTGTGTGAGGCGGTGTGGGAGTGCGGGGCGGTGTCGGTGTGCGAGGCGGTGTTGGTGTGTGAGGTGGTGTCGGAGTGTGAGGCTGTGTCGATGTGTGAGGCGGCGTCGGTGTGCGAGGCGGTATCGGTGTGCGAGGCGGTGTCGGTGTGTGAGGCGGCGTCGGTGTGTGAGGCGGTGTCGGTGTGTGAGGCGGTGTCGGTGTGTGAGGTGGTGTCGGAGTGTGAGGTGGTGTCGGTGTGTGAGGCGGTGTCGCTGTGTGAGGCGGTGTCGGTGTGTGAGGCAGTGTCGGTGTGTGAGGCGGTGTCGGTGTGTGAGGTGGTGTGGGAGTGTGAGGTGGTGTGGGAGTGTGAGGCGGTGTGTGTGTATGAGGCGGTGTCGGTGTGTGAGGTGGTGTCGGTGTGCGAGGCGGTGTCGGTGTGTGAGGCGGTGTCGGTGTGTGAGGTGGTGTGGGAGTGTGAGGTGGTGTGGGAGTGTGAGGCGGTGTGTGTGTATGAGGCGGTGTCGGTGTGTGAGGTGGTGTCGGTGTGTGAGGTGGTGTCGGAGTGTGAGGTGGTGTCGGTGTGTGAGGCGGTGTCGGTGTGTGAGGCGGTGTCGGTGTGTGAGGCGGTGTCAGTGTGTGAGGCGGTGTGGGAGTGCGAGGCGGTGTCGGTGTGCGAGGCGGTGTCGGTGTGTGAGGCGGCGTCGGTGTGCGAGGCGGTGTCGGTGTGTGAGGCGGTGTCGGTGTGTGAGGCGGTGTCGGTGTGTGAGGCGGTGTCAGTGTGTGAGGCGGTGTGGGAGTGCGAGGCGGTGTCGGTGTGCGAGGCGGTGTCGGTGTGTGAGGCGGCGTCGGTGTGCGAGGCGGTGTCGGTGTGTGAGGCGGTGTCGGTGTGTGAGGTGGTGTCGGAGTGTGAGGTGGTGTCGGTGTGTGAGGCGGTGTCGCTGTGTGAGGCGGTGTCGGTGTGTGAGGCAGTGTCGGTGTGTGAGGCGGTGTCGGTGTGTGAGGCAGTGTCGGTGTGCGAGGCGGTGTCGGTGTGTGAGGTGGTGTGGGAGTGTGAGGCTGTGTCGATGTGCGAGGCGGTGTGGGAGTGCGAGGCGGTGTCGGAGTGTGAGGCGGTGTCGGTGTGTGAGGTGGTGTCGGTGTGTGAGGCGGTGTCGGAGTGTGAGGCGGTGTCGGTGTGTGAGGCGGTGTCGGTGTGTGAGGTGGTGTCGGAGTGTGAGGCGGTGTCGGTGTGTGAGGCGGTGTCGCTGTGTGAGGCGGTGTCGGTATGTGAGGCAGTGTTGGTGTGTGAGGCGGTGTCGGTGCGTGAGGCGGTGTCGGTGTTTGAGGCAAGGTGGTGTGGGAGGGTGAGGCTGTGTGTGAGGTGGTGTCGGTGTGTGAGGTGGTGTCGGTGTGTGAGGCGGTGTCGCTGTGTGAGGCGGTGTCGGTGTGTGAGGCAGTGTCGGTGTGTGAGGCGGTGTCGGTGTGTGAGGTGGTGTGGGAGTGTGAGGTGGTGTGGGAGTGTGAGGCGGTGTGTGTGTATGAGGCGGTGTCGGTGTGTGAGGTGGTGTCGGTGTGCGAGGCGGTGTCGGTGTGCGTGTCGGTGTGCGAGGCGGTGTCGGTGTGTGAGGCGGTGTCGGTGTGTGAGGTGGTGTCGGTGTGCGAGGCTGTGTCGGTGTGCGAGCTGGTGTCCGTGTGCGAGGCGGTGTCGGTGTGTGAGGTGGTATCGGTGTGTGAGGCGGTGTGGGAGTGCGAGGCGGTGTCGGTGTGCGAGGCGGTGTCGGAGTGTGAGGCTGTGTCGATGTGTGAGGCGGCGTCGGTGTGCGAGGCGGTATCGGTGTGCGAGCCGGTGTCGGTGTGTGAGGCGGTGTGGGAGTGTGAGGCGGTGTCGGTGTGTGAGGCGGTGTCGGTGTGTGAGGCGGTGTGGGAGTGCGAGGCGGTGTCGGTGTGCGAGGCGGTGTCGGTGTGTGAGGCGGTGTCGGTGTGTGAGGCGGTGTCGGTGTGTGAGGCGGTGTGGGAGTGCGAGGCGGTGTCGGTCTGCGAGGCGGTGTCGGAGTGTGAGGCGGTGTCGGTGTGTGAGGTGGTGTCGGTGTGTGAGGCGGTGTCGGAGTGTGAGGCGGTGTCGGTGTGTGAGGCGGTGTCGGTGTGTGAGGTGGTGTGGGAGTGTGAGGCGGTGTCGGTATGTGAGGCGGTGTCGGTGTTTGAAGCAAGGTGGTGTGGGAGGGTGAGGCGGTGTGTGAGGTGGTGTCGGTGTGTGAGGTGGTGTGGGAGTGTGAGGTGGTGTGGGAGTGTGAGGCGGTGTCGGTATGTGAGGTGGTGTTGGTGTGCGAGGCGGTGTCGGTGTGTGAGGTGGTGTCGGTGTGCGAGGCGGTGTCGGTGTGCGTGTCGGTGTGCGAGGCGGTGTCGGTGTGCGAGGCGGTATCGGTGTGCGAGGCGGTGTCGGTGTGCGAGGCGGTGTCGGTGTGTGAGGTGGTGTCGGTGTGTGAGGCGGTGTCGGAGTGTGAGGCGGTGTCGATGTGTGAGGTGGTGTGGGAGTGTGAGGCGGTGTCGATGTGTGAGGCGGTGTCGGAGTGTGAGGCGGTGTGGGAGTGTGAGGCGGTGTGGGAGTGTGAGGCGGTGTGGGAGTGTGAGGCGGAGTGGGAGTGTGAGGCGGAGTGGGAGTGTGAGGCGGTGTGGGAGTGTGAGGCGGTGTGGGAGTGTGAGGCGGTGTGGGAGTGTGAGGCGGTGTGGGAGTGTGAGGCGGTGTGGGAGTGTGAGGCGGTGTGGGAGTGTGAGGCGGTGTGGGAGTGTGAGGCGGAGTGGGAGTGTGAGGCGGTGTCGATGTGTGAGGTGGTGTGGGAGTGTGAGGCGGTGTCGATGTGTGAGATGGTGTGGGAGTGTGAGGCGGAGTGGGAGTGTGAGGCGGTGTCGATGTGTGAGGCGGTGTCGGAGTGTGAGGTGGTGTGGGAGTGTGAGGTGGTGTGGGAGTGTGAGGTGGTGTGGGAGTGTGAGGCGGTGTGGGAGTGTGAGATGGTGTCGATGTGTGAGGAGGTGTGGGAGTGTGAGGCGGTGTCGGTGTGTGAGGTGGTGTGTTAGTGTGAGGCGGTGTCGGTGTGTGAGGCGGTGTGGGAGTGTGAGGCGGTGTGGGAGTGTGAGGCGGTGTCGATGTGTGAGATGGTGTCGGTGTGTGAGGTGGTGTGGGAGTGTGAGGCGGTGTCGGTGTGTGAGGTGGTGTGGGAGTGTGAGGCGGTGTGGGAGTGTGAGGCGGTGTGGGAGTGTGAGGCGGTGTGGGAGTGTGAGGCGGTGTGGGAGTGTGAGGCGGTGTCGATGTGTGAGATGGTGTCGGTGTGTGAGGTGGTGTCGGTGTGTGAGGTGGTGTGGGAGTGTGAGGCGGTGTCGATGTGTGAGATGGTGTGGGAGTGTGAGGCGGTGTGGGAGTGTGAGGCGGTGTGGGAGTGTGAGGCGGTGTGGGAGTGTGAGGCGGTGTGGGAGTGTGAGGCGGTGTGGGAGTGTGAGGCGGTGTAGATGTGTGAGGTGGTGTGGGAGTGTGAGGCGATGTCGGTGTGTGAGGTGGTGTCGATGTGTGAGGTGGTGTGGGAGTGTGAGGTGGTGTCGATGTGTGAGGTGGTGTGGGAGTGTGAGGCGGTGTCGATGTGTGAGGTGGTGTCGATGTGTGAGGTGGTGTGTGAGTGTGAGGTGGTGTGGGAGTGTGAGGCGGTGTCGATGTGTGAGGCGGTGTGGGAGTGTGAGGCGGTGTCGATGTGTGAGGTGGTGTGGGAGTGTGAGGCGATGTCGATGTGTGAGGAGGTGTGGGAGTGTGAGGCGATGTCGATGTGTGAGGCGGTGTCGATGTGTGAGGTGGTGTGGGAGTGTGAGGCGGTGTCGATGTGTGAGGAGGTGTGGGAGTGTGAGGCGATGTCGGTGTGTGAGGCGGTGTGGGAGTGTGAGGCGGTGTCGATGTGTGAGGTGGTGTGGGAGTGTGAGGCGGTGTCGGTGTGTGAGGTGGTGTGGGAGTGTGAGGCGGTGTCGGTGTGTGAGGTGGTGTGGGAGTGTGAGGCGGTGTCGATGTGTGAGGTGGTGTGGGAGTGTGAGGTGGTGTGGGAGTGTGAGGCGGTGTGGGAGTGTGAGGCGGTGTCGATGTGTGAGGTGGTGTGGGAGTGTGAGGTGGTGTGGGAGTGTGAGGCGGTGTCGATGTGTGAGGTGGTGTGGGAGTGTGAGGCGGCGTCGGTGTGTGAGGCGGAGTGGAGAACTCTTCAGGGAGCGAGCATGTGACCAGAGTCGCCCACCGGAAGGACGGGTTGTGGAAGAGAGGAAGTGATGCGTTACCCATCTTTGCTCTGATTGAGATTCTCCCTTCGACATCACATCCTCCTCCACCATTTGTCTTTACCCATAAAACGTGGTCTTGTCACACGGAAAAGTCTTTGTTTCAATGTGTTGCTGGATGTCCCCGTGGTTACCGTCACAGCAAAGGGTTGTTAGTCTGGCCACCATGACCACAATGTTCCTGTTGCCGAGTGGGTGGGTTTGGGGCCGGGTCAGCAGTAGAAATCGCAGAAAGTGCCAGCACATCGGGAATCCGCCATCATCGCCGCAACTTCCGCAATTAACTTGGGCGCGTTTCCCAGCGCACCGCAGGCCCGATCGGTAAAGGCGGGTCTCCATCAAGTAATTCAATGCTTGTTCAGAGACCCCTAGGAGGGTTTGTGCACCAGATTTTGGCTTTACCTTCAGGAGCACGAGTATCACACACCTCGGGAACTTCGCCTGTGAAGGGGGAGGCGGGAGATCTGTGGCCATTGTGCGACTGCATTAAATGAGAGCTGGGAAAATACATAAATACTCCCACATTACAGCTGATTACTTTCCTAATGGAAAGGCTCTAGCTGACTCCATTTTGTGCAGAGATTTAGATGTCCGGAGCTACAGGCCTTTTCTGAAACCTCAGAAACCACTCTCTCCACATTGCCAATCACTATCACAGCATTGAGGGATTGAACCTCTGATCTCCACCTTACCTGCCAGCTACTACATCAGCATGGCTGCCGCTTATACTGTCTCACCTCGGGCCTCAGAACCAGACCAAGATTAGCCCCAGCAGGAGCAGCAGCCCCAACACCAGCAGCCCCCCCAACACCAGCAGCCCCAACACCAGCAGCACCAGCAGCCTTCTCCTCAGTGACCTAATGCTCCCCAGGAGAGACGAGATGAGCCTAGGACTGCACAGTGCCGGAGACGATACCACCATCACAGGGTATACAGGCAGAGGATCAGCTTCCTGGATACGACTGAGCAGCAGTGCTTCAGGAGGCTCGGACTAACACGCGGGTTGTCGCAGACATTTGCAGCTTGCTGGAACCAGACCTGCTGCCCTAAGATCCTGGTGGACTCTCCTTACCAGTGACTCTCAAAGTCATCCCCTCCCTCAGCTTCTTCACCTCAGGCCCCTTCAGGGGATCGCCAGCAAACTCAGAGTCGGCCACAGATGCATCACCCAGGCAGCCGCTGCCAATTCTGTCAACTCTACGACTGATGAAGCTGGAGTTACTGAGCGAGCGCTCGGCTTTGTGGTCTGGCTGGCTTCCCACGGGTGCAGGGCGTCATGGACTACACACATGACCATCAAGGCACCCACACATTGCCCAGGAGTGTTTGTGAACCGCAAGGGATTCCGCAATCCTCAATGTGCAGCTCGTCTGCAAGCTTAAACAGATCGTCCTGCGAGTGTGCACAAGATTCCCCTGCAACTGTCAGGACTCTCTTGTGCTGCACCAGTCTACCCTCCCTCAGCTCTTCGCTCCTCTAAACACACTTACTGGCTGCTTGGAGACTAGGGCTACCCACTGAAGATGTGGCTCTTGATGGCTCAAAGGAGGAGGCCAAATAATGAGGCTGATGAGCATTTTAGTGTCCAGCAGATAGAGAAAGCACGAGACATACTGAAGATGCGCTTCAGATGCCTGAACAGATCTGGAGGAGCCCTCCAGTACACACCAGCCATGGTCTCCAGATTCATCGTCATTTGCTGCACGCTGCACAGCATAGTGAGGTAGTGAGGATTGGAGCTGCAGGAGGAGCAAGATGCAGAGCAGAGGAGGAGGAGGAACCTGAGGTGGAGATGCACCTGTAGTGTTGCATATTGCTGCCATGGATTCCCTAATCATGGCCAGATTTACTCAACTTGCTCCAATGCACCTATATGGCTGCCACATGCTGTACGCTGTTCTCCCTCCACAACACCATAAAGCATCCCTGCAATGACCAGGCCATTCCTGTCACCCAAACCCTCCTTGCTCAAGATGAAGTAATGTCTTACCATTCACTCCAAGTGACAAAGGCAACAATGGCCAAGACCAGAAAGCGGTGCAAAGAAATACATTTATCTGTATCATAAAAATAACTGAAACTTAACACTAACACTTGTTCATACACCATGTGCATTCCCTTGTGCATCTATTTTTGTGTCTTTTTCCTTTTCCAAGTGTTTCTACGAAGTGCAACGCCTGTGGCTTCAGCAGAGATAGAGGCAGGCTGTTCACTTCCCTGCTGTGACTCAGACACTTTTGGCGGATGTCCTCTGGGGTTTGGAGCCTGTGAGGGCCCCATCAATGTCTGCTCCTCCTGCAACTGTGCAGGGTGGCGGCAATCCGCGGAAGCATGTGGGACTCTGACTGAGGGGGAGGCAATGGGGGAGCAGTGTGAGCGCATTGAGAGGACCCCACACTTCCATTTCCCCTCTGACCATCAACCTTCTCATGGGCCACCCGCACTTCCCTGCTCGCGAGGAGCTGGAGAGAACCTTGCTGCATAGCAATGGGTCCATGAAGGTCCAAGTCCAAGTTCATATCCCTCCTAGAGAGGAAGTTTATGAGCCTCTGCCATCTGTTAGAATCATCGAATCATAGAAATTTACAGCACGGGAGGAGGCCATTTTGGTCCATCGTGTCCGCGCCGGCCGACATTTTCCAGCTCTTGGTCCGTAGCCCGTTACAGCACTTCAAGTGCACATCAAAGCGCTCCTTAAATGTGGTGAGGGTTTCTGCCTCTACCACCCTTTCAGGCAATGAATTCCAGACCCACACTTACTGCTGCATGAAGAAATTGCTCCTCAAATGCTTTCTAAACCTCCTCCCAATTGCTTTAAATCTATGCCCCTTAGTTGTTGACCCCTCTGCTAAGGGAAATAGATCCTTCCTAACCAACTCTATCTCGGCCCCTCATACTTTTATTTCCCTCAATAAGGGCTCCCTTCAGTTTGCTCTGTTCCAAAGAAAACAAACCCAGCATCTCCAATTTTTCTTCACAGCTGAAATTCTCCAGTCCAGGCAACATCTTCGTAAATCTACTCTGTACCCTCTCTCGTGCAATCACATATTTCCTGTAATGTAGTGACCAGTACTGCATGCAATACTGTAGCTGTGGCCTAACCATTGTTTGATACTGCTGTTGTATTCTATGCCTTGGCTAATAAAGGCAACTATTCCGTATGTCTTCTTAACCACCGTATCTACCTGTACTGTTACCTTCAGAGATCTGTGGACCTGCATTCCAAGGTCCCTCTGGTCCTCTACACTTCTCAGTGTCCTACCATTGTTGTCCACAGCGAGCATGTGCTCATGTGACAGGCGTTGCTGCTCCCTGCAGGTGGCCATCCTTCCCATGGAACAGCACATGGTCACAATCAGTTGCAATATGGTGCTGCTGATGTTGGAGATGGACTCCTCCATTCTCTGAACATTTGCAGACATCGCGACTTCAAAATTGTGCCAGAGCCTCACACAATTGTTGCTGCCCCTCCAGGATCGGACTCTTTCTCAATGTCCCCGAGGCTCAGGGTCTGTATGCAGCTGAGCAGAGCTGGGAGCGTCCTGCGCCCTCCAGTGAGGAGTCTCCACTGCTGTCCCTGTCTCCACCACCTGCTCTTGCTCACGTGATGTGAGACACCGGATGACAACACCACTCTATCTCGCACAGGACCCACCGAGCTGTTCATCTCTGCGTTGGCGCTGGGTGCGCTTGGGTCTGCTGAACTTCACCCTCAGCGGCTGGAGCTTCCTCTGAGGGGACCTCTATCTCCTCCGGCCGGACAGTGGGTGGGGCACTTGATAGACCTGTGGGAGAGTAAAGAAGTGATTTTGAAGTGTTATATTAAGATTGGGTCATGTTACCATTATGTACATGATGAACATTCACTGTGTTACACTCATAATAAATGGTCAGACTGAGTACTGTGTGTAATGAACAAGTGTGATCTTAGCTCCTTTATTAAGATTCCAGAGGGCGGTACCTTGTGGGAGGCCTGCTTATATACTGTGCTCCCAAGGGATGCTAGGATCACTTGGGACGCCAACAGGTAGGCCCTCTGGTGGTCAGGTGTGATGCAGGTTACAAGGGGTTAAATATATAACATCACTCCCCCGTGAAGTCAACAGTACACTTATTTACAAGGTGAGATGATCTGGGGCTTTAGGCTGCTGGGAATGATGAGTTCAGTTTCGTGGCCAACCATGATGTCAGTTGCCACTTGTGTGTGTGTGTTGGAAGGTCAAAGTTGGTGGTGTCCTCTTCAGGCTGTTCGTAGCTGTTGGTGAACCGCAATTTGATTTGATCCAAGTGTTTTCTGTGCGTTTGTCCATTGGTCAGTTTGACCTGAAATACCCTACTCCCCTCTTTTGTTGTGACCATGCCAGCGAGTCATTTGGGACTATGTCCATAATTGAGCACAAACACAGGATCTCAATATTGTGTGACAAATTTGCGCGATCATGGTACACACTTTGTTGATGCCGCTCGTCCTCCACGTGATCATGTAGATCAGGGTGGACCAGAGAGAGCCTTGTTTTGAGCGCCCTTTTCATGAGCAGCTCCAGCTGGGGGAATCCTGGTGAGTGAGTGAGGTCTGGTGCGGTAGCTGAGCAGTACTCGGGACAACCAGGTCTGCAGGGAGCCTTTTGCTTGATGGTCTGAACTGCCCATTCTGCCTGGCCGTTGGATGTGGGCTTGAACGGGGCAGATGTGACACGTTTGATCCCGTTGCGAGTCATGAATTCTTTGAATTCAGCATTTGTAAAGCACGGCCCATTGTCGCTGTCTAGGACATTGGGCAAGCCGTGTATGGCAAACATAGCTCGTAGACTTTCAATGGTGCCCGTGGATGTGCTTACAGACATTATTGCACATTCAATCCACTTTGAGTAAGCATCCACGACAACCAAAAACATTTTGCTAAGGAATGGGCCCGCATAGTCTCGATGGATCCACGACCACGGTTTGGATGGCCAGGACCACAAACTTAGCGGTACCTCTCTGGGTGCATTGCTCAACTGAGAGCAAGTGTTGCACTGGCGCACACATGACTCTAAATCTGAGTCGATGCCAGGCCACCACACGTGGGATCTGGCTATGGCTTTCATCATTACGATGCCTGGGTGAGTGTGGTGCAGTTCACAAATAAATGTGTCTTTCTTGGGCAACACCAAGCGATTGCCCCACAAAAGACAGTCCGCCTGCAGGGACAGCTCATCTTTGCGTCTGTCGAACAGCTTAATCGTTTCCTGCATCTCCACTGGGACACTGGACTAGCTCCCATGGAGGACAGTTTTTTACCAAAGACAGTAAAGGATCCTGGCTGGTCCAGGTCCTGATCTGGCAGGCCGTAATGGGGGATTTGTCGTTATCAAATGCCTCCATGAGCAAGTCCGCTGGCTGTGCCATTTCCACCCCATTGGTGGGCAATGGTAGCCGACTGAGAGCATCTGCGCAGTTCTCTGTGCCCGGTCTGTGGTGGATTAAATAGTTGTATGTCGACACCGTGAGCGCTCATCTTTGGTTGCGAGCAGAGGCATTGGTATTAAACCCTTTGCTCCCTGAGAATAGCAATATGAGCGACTGGTGGTCAGTTTCAAGCTCGAACTTGAGGCCAAATAAGTACTGGTGCATTTTTTTTACCCCAAAAACGCACGCCAGAGCCTCTTTTTCAAACATGTTGTCGACCTTTCGGCCTTGGACAAACTCCTGGATGCATACGAAACTGGTTGCAAAATTTCCGATTCATTAGCCTGTTGTAACACACACCCGACCCCATATGACGATGCATCGCAAGCTACTAATCGTTTACATGGGTTATACAGGACAAGCAGTTTGTTAGAACACAATAAGTTTCTGGCTTTCTTAAAGGCAGGCTCTTGATGTCTCACTTGCGCAGTAGCGTATGCAGGGGTTCTAGCAGGGTACTTAGGAAATTACCGAAGTAGTTACGGAGTCCCAGGAACAACCGCAGCTCCGTCACGTTCTGTGGTCGCGGCGTGTTCTTGATGGCCTCCGGCCTGGCGTCGGTGGGTCTGATGCTGTCTGCTGCGATTCTCCTTCCTAAGAATTCGACGGCCTGTGCCAGGAAAACACACTTTGAGTGTTTCAACCTGAGCCCCACGTGATCCAACTGATTAAGAACCTCCTCCAGATTTTTCAAGTGCTCCAAAGTGTCCCAACCTGTAACAAATATGTCGTCCTGGAAGACCACTGTGCAAGGAACCGACTTTAGCAGGCTCTCCATGTTCCGCTGGAAAATCACTGCGGCCGACCGAATCACGAACGGGCACTGGTTGTAGATAAACAGACCTTTGTGCGTGTTGATGCAGGTGAGGCCTTTCAAAGACTCCTCCAGCTCCTGCATCATGTAGGCCGAGGTCAGGTCCAGCTTGGTGAACGTCTTCCCTCCAGCCAGGGTCGCAATAGGTCATCTGCCCTGGGTAGCGGGTACTGGTCCTGCAGCGAGAAACGGTTAATCGTTACTTTATAGTCCCCGCAAATTCTAACCGTACCGTCCTCCTTGACTACTGGAACAATCGGACTGGCCCAGTCGTTGAACTCCACCAGCGCGATGCTGCCTTCACGTTGCAGTCTGTCCAGCTCAATTTCCACTTTTTCACACATCATGTATGGTACCCCGAGACTTGTGGTGGATGGGTCGCGTACCGGGAACCAAATAGATCTGCACTTTTGCCCCCGAGAAGCTTCCAATGCCTGGCTCAAATAATGAAGGGAACTTGCTTACAACCTGGTTACATGCGGTGTCGTCGACGGACGAAAGCACTCGGATGTCATTCCAGTTCAAGCAAATTTTCACCAGCCAGCTTCTGCCAAACAACGTGGGGCCATCCCCTGGCACAATCTACAGCGGCAGTTCGTGTTGCTCCATCATAGGGGACTTTGACTTCAGCACTACCAATTACCGGGATTAATTCCTTTGTGTAAGTCCTTAGTTTGGTGTGAATGGGGCTGAGCTTGGGCCTGTGTGCCGGCTTCTCCCACAGCCTGTCGAAGGCCGTTTTACTCAGTATGGATTGGCTTGCCCCCGTGTCCAGCTCCATAGATACTGGAATACCGTTCAGTTCAACTTTCAACATTATTGGTGGGCATTTCATTGTGAATGTTTGTACCCTGTACACCTTTGCCTCCTCGAGTTTCCAATTCCGTCTGATCCACTGTAGATCAATCTTCCTCTGCAACGTGGTGGTTTGCGGGGTTTGCAGCTCGCCTGCACATTCATTCGACATGTCCCTTTGTTCTGCAGCAGTTGCACGCATAGTGCATAAAGCAGCATTGATGGGGCCGATGATCACCTCCACAGCGCCAACAGGGTATTAGCTGCCTCGCATTAACAGATGATGGCGGACTCTGGGTCAATAGAGGTCGGGCCACAGCAGCCAGTGTGTACGTTCTGCCATGTACATTTATGCTCAAAACCGACGTTACTTTATGCACAGTACTGGCTGAAACTTCTTTGTTCTGTGAAATCTGCTTGGTGTTATCGCTGGTGGACATAAATGCCTGGGCTATCGTTATGGCTTTACTCAGATTCGGAGTTTTTACAATCAACAGTTTGCAAAGGATTGTCTCATGTCCGATGCTTAGTACAAAAAAGTCTCTGAGCATTTGTTCTAGGAATCCTTCAAACTCACAATGTCCTGCAAGGTGCCTTAGTTTGGCGACGTAGCTCGCCACTTCCTGGTCCTCCGATCGTTGACATGTGTAGAACCGATATCTTGCCATCAAAATGCTTTCCTTAGGATTTAAGTGCTCCTGGACCAGCGTACACAGTTCTTCATAGGATTTCTCTGTTAGTTTTGCCGGGGCCAGGAGATTCTTCATGAGGCCATAGGTTGTTGTTCCATGGACAATTAGGAGGATCGCCCTTCGTTTGGTCGCATTCTTGTCCCCTGCCAGCTCATAGGCCATGAAATATTGGTCGAGTCTCTCCACGAAGGCCTCCCAATCATCCTCCTCTGAGAACTTCTCCAGGATGCTGAATGTTCTTTGCATTTTCGTGCAGTTGTTCGTTACCTCGTCGCCAATTGTTACACATAATAAATGGTCAGACTAAGTATGGTGTGTAATGAGCAGGTGTGACCTTAGCTCCTTAGTAAGGTTCCAGAGTGCAGGTACTTCGTGGGTGGCTTGCTTATATACTGTGCTCCCAAGGGATCCTAGCATCCCTTGGGACTCCAACAGGTAAGCCCTCTGGTGATCAGGTGTGATGCAGGTTACAAGGGGTTAAATACCTCAATCACCATAGGAGTGACTACTGAATGCCGTGTGGCTGCAGGAGATGTAATTCTGTCACCAGGTGGCTGGGATGTCCCCCTCTCTCCATCTCCCACTGACCGCCAGCAGCTCTACAACTCGAGATATCTCCAGGGCCTCTGTTTCTGCTGGAGTCAATTGTGTGATTATTGGAGGGCCACCTCCGGTTCTCTATCTCTCCCTATTGTTCTGGAATCGTTTCTCCTGCAAGGAGGGCAAGATGAGCACGTTGAGTGAGAGTGATGGAATGAGTGTGAGGAATGGGTGAGTTACATCTGTAGAGGGTGAATATGAGGGAGAGACAAGGCTTTGCCAAATGTCCCCCTTCTGTGGTGTTACTTGCTACAATTGCATTAGGATAAGGGTGAGTGTGAGTGGTGGTTAGTCAGATGGGGATGTGAATAGGTGCATAGACAGAGAGGGATGTGTGGCTGTGCACGGTAGGTTGGTGTGAGGAATGATGTGTAGGAGTCGGCTTGGGAAGGCAGAGTGATGGGGATATGGAGACAGGCACATCAGGAGGAAGGTGAGTGTGACATTACACTCACCTTTCCTGACCTCATGAGACGATTGAATCTTTTCCGGCACTGGATCTACATCCTCCTGACAACATCCCCACTGCTGACCTCTGCCATCTCCCACCGTGCTCCTTTGGTGACTTTGGGTGTTTTTTAAGCCTATGAGCAGGGAAAGGGTCCTCACTGCCTGCACTGGGACATGGAGGGATGTATTGCTAAACCCTGTTGCAGCCCTCTGCCTTTGTGTATCCATGAGTGACACTTTGTTCACCTTTGGAACAGTAAGCAGAGCTCTGGCAATGACCTCGCACACTTCTTCATCAACCTTCAATGAGATGTGTGCAAGGCTGCTTTAACTATCGTCGCTGGAAAAGGGTCCGGTCCGGCTCCATTGAGCTGGGCCCGGAAACACGCATGTCTGGTTTAATTGGGGCCATTGAGTAGCAGTTGCACTGAACAATGCGCTGCTCACAACATCACCTTCCCGACCTGATACTCACCCCGCACACACACAACCCGACTCCAAGATTAGGGTTCCGTTCATTGCGCAGGCTTTCAGTCCCAGGGGGATTTATAACAACAAGTTTCATTGCATTGACCAATAACAGGATTGGCTTTTATATAATTCTGCTACAGCATTGTGTTAAATGCCAAGATGTCCTGCAAATATTAACCCTGGTTCCGAGGCTCGGAGTGTGCACTTTTGGCTCTAGGCTGCCTGCAAGGCTGTGGGAATTCACCTGACCCCGAGATCCCTCTGACTCCTGATCCCGAGATCCCTCTGGCCCCGATATCCCTCTGACCCCGAGATCCCTCCGACCCCGAGATCCCTCTGACCCGAGGTCTCTCTGACCCCTGACCCCGAGATCCCACTGACCCCGAGATCCCTCTGACCCCCGAGTTCCCTCTGACCCCTGACCCTGATGTCCCTCTGACCCCTAACCCCGAGACCCCTCTGACCCACAAGTGAACCACTCAGCCTGGTTTCCTGGGCCTGGAGTAACCAGTGTAGCGTGGCTCCTGACCACCCAGCTCTGCCTTTGGGCGGGGGAACAGGTTCTGTTCTTATACTGTGATACAACTGTTATGTTCAGAATAACTCCACAAGACTGTATACTGTAAGCTCAAATTGTTGTGACCTTGGTCTCTTTAATGTAACTCCAGAGTGAGGAAGCAGCATGGTAGACTGCCTTTTCAACCTGCTTGCCCGGTGTGTGCAGGTGACTCTTGGGTTTCCCACAGGTGCACCCCCTGTTAGCAAGTCTTATACATTGGTAATGTTTAGATACATGACATCATTCCCCCCAAAGTCTTAGATACAAGTTATTTACAAGTTGAGGTGATCCGGGACTCTATGTTGTCGGATTGATCGCCTGAGTTGAAGTCCTGGCGTGGGTGAGTTGGTCGGATCATTGCTGCACTGCGGTGTGCCTGGTCTGATCGGACTGTCGGGCATGGTGGGTTCATCCTCGTGGTTGACCGTGAGGTCACTTGCTGGTTGGGTGTGTGTGGGTGGATCAATGATGGTAATGTCCTCTTCAAACTGTTCTTGGTTGTCAGTGAATCGCAGTTTGGTCTGATCCAAGTGCTTCTTGCATGTTTCTCCATTCAAAAGTTTGACAACATTCACTCTTTTCCCCTTCTTGGCTAACACAGTGCCAGCAACCCATTTGGGACCATGACCGTAATTAAGAACAGACCCAGGGTCATTAACCTCAATGTCATGCGATACAGCTGCGCAATCGTGGTATACGTTATGCTGGTTGTCATGTATTCAACCAGCATTGTAACCCATGTATAAACTGACCTAAGTTGTACACCATGAGAACACTGACCACTAGGTGGGAGACACTCCTAACCTGGACCTTCAGGTATAAAAGGGGAAGCTCCACCCACCTTCATCACTTGAGTGCTAAGGAATAAAGGACAGGTCACAGACTGACCTTCTCTCAAGCATGGGCCTCATGTGCATTTATACTGTGTAGTAAGGACGTATCAATGGCGACAAGAAACTGGGATTTAAACCACGCGAGCATGGCCACTAGCAGAACAGACGAGAGGTACTGTGTTAAGGAATGGTTGGGACAGAGATTCAACATTGTTAAAGCAGCACACAGTTCTCCAGGCAGACAAGGGCAGTCAGGCATGCCCCAACATGTAGTCGAACCCAGAGGGGGAGTTCGACAGAGACAATGGCAAGCTGAACAGCGATTCACGCCATTGCAAGGGACAATGCGGCCAGTAATGGGGCCATCAACACCTGTTAATGGTGCACTCAAGGACAATAACAGGGGCAGTCAGGGACGATCGACTGGCAAGGGACCTTTTGTCTCAAACCGCAACTCATGCTGGAGGCGTGGAGGCATACATTCAGCTGGAGTTTGCAGAGATGAGCAAAATACCTGCAGAAATTGCAGAAATGGACACTGGGGGAAATCGCTGGAAGCGAAAGTTCAGCGAGTTCATGTGGAGCACGTATACAGTTCATACACCAGGACGCCACCGATAATGATGAAAGTGCTCCTCAATGGCATCCCAGTATCAATGGAGTTAGACACGGGTGCCAGCCAGTCCCTGATGGGTATCAGTTCGAAAAGTTGTGAGCATCCAAGGCCAGGAGGCCAAATTTATCGCCGATTGACGCACAGCTATGGACTTACACAAAGCAGATCATTCCGGTGCTAGGCAGCGCCACGGTAGTCGTGACCCACAAAGATTCAGAGAACAGGTTGCCACTCTGGATTGTCCCAGGGGACGGTCCCGCACTACTGGGGAGGAGTTGGCTTGCTGTCATGAACTGGAAATGGGGCGATGTCAATGCAATTTCCTCTGTGGAGCGAGTATCATGCTCACAGGTCCTGGACAAATTTGACTCATTACTTCAACCCGGCATTGGCACTTTCATGGAGGCCAAGGTAGTGATTCACATAAACCCGGACGCCAGACCAGTACACCACAAGGCCAGAGCGGTGTCGTACGTGATGCGGGAAAAGATAGAAGGCGAATTGGACCGCCTGTTGAGGGAAGGCATCATCTCGCCAGTCGAATTCAGTGACTGGGCGAGCCCGATTGTGCCGGTGCTCAAGGCGGATGGGTCGGTCAGGATATGTGGCGATTACAAGGCCACCATCAATCAGGTGTCACTCCAAGACCAGTACCCGCTACCGAGAGCAGAGGACCTCTTTGCGACGCTATCTGGTGGCAAACTTTTTTCAAAATTGGACCTGACCTCAGCTTACATGACCCAGGAGCTGGCGAGTGAGTCGAAGAAGCTGACCACCATCACGACACACAAGGGGTTGTTTGAGTACAACAGATGTCCGTTCGGGATTCGCTCGGCCGCCGCGATCTTCCAACGAAATATGGAAAGCCTCCTCAAGTCGATTCCAGGGACGGTGGTTTTTCAGGAAGACGTCCTCATTACGGGTTATGATACTGAAGAACACCTCCACAACCTGGAGGAGGTGCAATGCAGACTGGACCGGGTAGGTCTGCGACTGAAAAAGGTGAAGTGCGTCTTTCTAGCTCCAGAGGTAGAATTCCTGGGGATGAGGGTAGCAGCAGACGGGATCAGCCCTACTGCATCCAAGACGGAAGCGATCCAGAGAACACCCAGACCCCATAACACGACAGAGCTGCGTTCGTTCCTGGGGCGCCTGAACTATTTTGGTAACTTTCTTCCCAAATTGAGCACGCTGCTCGAGCCGCTACATGTGCTCCTACGCAAAGGTCGCGAATGGGTCTGGGGGGACAGCCAAGAAAGGACTTTTAATAGAGCACGCAATTTGTTATGTTCCAACAATCTGTTAACGCTATATGACCCATGTAAGAAACTTGTGTTAACGTGTGATGCGTCGTCCTATGGTGTCGGGTGTGTGTTGCAGCATGTCAATGCCAAGGGTCAGTTACAGCCGGTAGCTTATGCCTCCAGGAGTCTGTCCCAGGCAGAAAGGGGCTACGGAATGATAGAAAAGGAGGCGCTCGCATGTGTATATGCGGTAAAGAAAATGCACCAGTACCTGTTTGGCAGGAAATTTGACCTGGAGACAGATCACAAACCCCTAACGTCCTTTGTGGCCGACAACAAGGCCATAAATGCAAACGCATCGGCCCGCATACAAAGGTGGGCACTCACGTTAGCTGCCTATGACTACACAATTCGGCACAGACCGGGCACCGAAAACTGCGCCGATGCACTCAGCAGGCTCCCACTAGCCACCACTGAGTGGGCTACTGAGCATGGTGCTGAGATGGTCATGGCTGTTGAAGCTTTCAGAAGCGAAGGCTCACCCGTGACAGCCCGTCAGATTAAAGTCTGGACAAATAGAGACCCGCTATTGTCTCTAGTCAAGAAATGTGTCCTGAATGGGAACTGGGCAGCCACGTACAGAGCATGCCCTGAGAAATTTAAACCATTTCACAGGCGCAAGGATGAACTCTCGATTCAGGCCGATTGTCTACTGTGGGGAAACCGCGTAGTCATGCCCCAGATGGGCAGAGAGGTGTTCATCAGAGAACTCCACAATGGGCACCCGGGCATTGTCACGATGAAGGCAATTGCCAGGTCACACGTTTGGTGGCCAGGGATAGACGCAGATCTGGAACTTTGTGTTCGCAGGTGCAACACGTGTGCCCAGCTGGGCCATGCGCCCAGGGAAGTCCCCCTTAGCCCCTGGCCATGGCCCGCCAAGCCTTGGTCACGCATCCATGTGGACTACGCAAGTCCTTTCATGGGGAAAATGTTTTTGGTTGTAGTAGACGCCTACTGCAAATGGATCGAGTGTGACATTTTAAATTCAAGCATATCCTCTGCCACGGTAGAAAGTCTACGGGCAATGTTCGCCGCCCACGGTCTACCGGACATCTTGGTCAGCGACAATGGCCCGTGCTTCACAAGCACTGAATTCTAGGACTTCATGGCAGGCAATGGAATTAACCATGTCAGAACGGCACCGTTCAAGCCGGCCTCAAATGGCCAGGCAGAACGAGCAGTGCAGATAATCAAACAGGGGATGCTCAGATTCCAAGGGGGTTTCCTACAAACCCGCTTATCACACCTCCTGTTGGCCTACAGATCCCAACCACACTCGTTCACAGGGGTTCCACCCGCAGAGCTACTAGTGAAAAGGACGCTCAAAACCCGATTATCCCTTATACACCCCACCATGAAAGAAATTGTCGAGAGCAGGCGCCAGTCACAAGATGACTACCATGACAGGAATGCGAGGGCACGATGTATTGATGTAAATGACCCTGTTTTTGTCCTCAACTACGCTGCAGGGCCCAAATGGCTCGCAGGCACTGTAGTTGCCAAAGAGGGAAATAGGATTCTGGTAGTTAAACTTACCAATGGACAAATCTGCCGCAAACATGTGGATCAAACAAAAAGGAGATTCAGCAACCCCATAGAAGAAGCAGAGGAAGAACACGATATAGAGTTCACTCCACCACAGGTGACCGAACACCGGAACCAAAGGGAGGAGAGTCCAGTCACTGTGGGCAGTCCGGACAGGCCTGAGGCACTGCAAACAGCAGACACTCAGGCCAGCGCCCAACAACCGGAGCCCCAACTCAGGCGCTTTACAAGGGAGCATAAACCACCAGAGAGACTCAACCTGTGATCCCAATAAGACTTTGGGGGGGGAGGTGATGTCATGTATTCAACCAGCATTGTAACCCATGTATAAACTGACCTAAGTTGTACACCATGAGAACACTGACCACTAGGTGGGAGACACTCCTAACCTGGACCTTCAGGTATAAAATGGGAAGCTCCACCCACCTTCATCACTTGAGTGCTAAGGAATAAAGGACAGGTCACAGACTGACCTTCTCTCAAGCATGGGCCTCGTGTGCATTTATACTGTGTAGTAAGGACGTATCACTGGTGACGCCAGGTTTCTACATGATCATTGAGATCTAGGTGGACTAAGGAGAGCCTGGTTTTGAGTGTTCTCTTCATCAGCAATTCTGCAGGGGTAACCTCGGTAAGTGAGTGGGGTCGCGTGCGGTAGCTGAGCAGAATCCGAGATAACCGGGTCTGCAGGGAATCGTCCGTCATGTGTTTCTGCGTGATGGTTTGGACTGCCCGTTCCGCTTGACCATTGGATGCGGGCTTAAACGGCACAGACCTGACATGCTTGATGTCATTGCAGGTCATGAACTCGTTGAATTCCGTGCTGGTGAAACATTGTCCATTGTCACTAACAAGGTAAACCATGGGTGGCGAACATGGTCCGTAGGCTTTCAATGGTGGCAATGGACGTACATGATATTATTATACATTCAATCCATTTAGAGAAGCATTTAGAGTCGGAATAAACGGGTCCTTTTCAGAATGGCAGGCAGTGACCAGTGGGGTGCCGCAGGGTTCAGTGCTGGGACCCCAGCTATTTACAATATACATCAATGATTTAGATGAAGGAATTGAATGTAATATTTCCAAGTTTGCAGATGACATTAATCTGGGTGGCGGTGTGAGCTGTGAGGAGGATGCTAAGAGGCTGCAGGGTGACTTGGACAGGTTAGGTGAGTGGGCAAATGCATGGCAGATGCAGTATAATGTGGATAAATGTGAGGTTATCCACTTTGGTGGCAAAAGCAGGAAGACAAAATATTATCTGAATGGTGACAGATTAGGAAAAGGGGAAGTGCAATGAGATCTCAACCCAGGTCTCATTGCACCTCCCCTTTTCCTAATCTGTCACCATTCAGATAATATTTTGCCTTCCTGCTTTTGCCACCAGTGGATAACCTCACATTTATCCACATTATACTGCATCTGTCATGCATCTGCCCAGGGTGAAGAAGGCAAATGGCATGTTGGCCTTCATAGCTAGGGGATTTGAGTATAGGAGCAGGGAGGTCTTACTGCAGTTGTGCAGAGCCTTGATGATGCCACACCTGGAATATTGTGTTCAGTTTTGGTCTCCTAATCTGAGGAAGGACGTTCTTGCTATTGAGGTGTACAGCGAAATTTCATCAGATTGATTCCCGGGATGGCAGGACTGACATATGAGGAGAGACTAGATCAACTGGGCTTGTATCCACTGGAGTTTAAAAGAATGAGAAGGGATCTCATAGAAACATATAAAGTTCTGATGGGATTGGACAAGTTAGAGGCAGGAAGAATGTTCCCATTGCTGGGGCGCTCCAGAACCAGGGGTCACAGTCTAAGACTAAGGGGTAAGCCATTTAGGACCGAGCTGAGGAGAAACTTCTTCACTCAGTGAGTGGTTAACCTGTGGAATTATCTACTGCAGAAAGTTGTTGAGGCCAGTTCGTTCGATATATTCAAAAGGGAGTTAGATAAGGCCCTTACGACCAAAGGCATTAAGGGGTATGGAGAGAAAGCAGGAAAGGGGTACTGAGGTGAATGATCAGCCATGATCTTATTGCATGGCTGTGCAGGCTCGAAGGGCCTGCTCCTGCACCTAATTTCTATGTTTCTATGTTTCATCCACTGCTATTAGGAACATCTTTCCTAGAAAGGGACCAGCGAAATCTACGTGGACCCTGGTTTGGAGGGCTATGACCACAGAATCAGTGGAACCTCCCTTGGTGCATTGCTCAACTGTGAGCAAATGTTACATTGGTATACGCACGACTACAATTCCGAGTCAATGTCGGGCTACCAAACGTGCAGCCTGACGATAGCCTTCATCATGACTATGCCTGGGTGGGTACTGTGAAGGTCATGTATAAACGTTTCCCTGCCTTTTTTTGGCAAAATTACATGATTCCCCCATTGGAGACAGTCCAAATGGAATGACATTTCATCCTTGCATCGGTGGAAAGGCTTAATTTCATTTTGCATTTCCGCTGGAACCGCCGACCAGCTCCCATTAAGAACGTAGCTTTTTACTGGTGATAGCACCGGGTCCTGGCTAGTTCAGGTCCTGACCTAGCGAGCAGTGAGGGTGACCCCTCGCTCTCA
Organism: Pristiophorus japonicus; assembly: GCF_044704955.1. NCBI lineage: Eukaryota > Metazoa > Chordata > Chondrichthyes > Pristiophoridae > Pristiophorus > Pristiophorus japonicus. The sequence continues at coordinate 30,129 of NW_027250653.1, read as the reverse complement.
AAAGCATCCATTACAAGAAGCAAGTCTGCGGGTTGTGCCAATTCTACCCTGGTGGTGGGCAATGGTAGCCGACTGAGGGCATCCGCACAGTTCTCAGTGCCCGATCTGTGGCGGATTACATAATCACACAGATAACATTCATGCCCATCTTTGGATACGGGAAGAAGCATTGGTGTTTATACCTTTGCTTTCTGAAAACAGCGCAATGAGCGGCTTGTGCTTGGTTTCGAGCTCGAACCGGAGCCCAAATAGGTATTGGTGCATTTTCTTAACCCCATATATGCATGCTAATGCTTCTTTTTCAATCATACTGTAGGCTCTTTCAGCCTTAGATAAGCTTCTGGATGCATATGCAACTAGTTGCAGTTTGTCTGACCCAATGGCTTGCTGTAACACACATCTGACCCTGTATGAAGATGCATCAGAAGCTAGTACTAAACGTTTACATGGGTCATACAATACAAGTAACTTGTTAGAACATAGCAGATTTCTGGCCTTGTTAAAGGCAGTCTCTTGAGATTTACGTCAAACCCAGTCATCACCCTTGCATAGCAATAAATGCAATGGTTCCAGCAAAGTGCTCAACCCTGGTAGAAAGTTACCAAAATAGTTGAGGAGTCCCAGGAACGAACGCAGCTCCATCACATTCTGTAATCTGGGTGCATTCTTGATGGCCTCCGTCTTGGAGTCCGTGGGTCAGATGCCGTCCGCCGCAAACTTTCTCGCCAGAAATTCGACCTCTGGCACCAAGAAAACACACTTGGAACGTTTCAACCTGAGTCCCACTCTGTCTAGTCACTTGAGAACCTCTTCCAGGTTGTGCATGTGTTCAGTGGTGTTGCAGCCAGTGATCAAGAAGTCGTCTAGAAACACCATGGTGTGCGGGACCAATTTCAGCAGACTCTCCCTGTTCCTCTGGAAGATAGCCACAGCCGAGCGAATCCCAAAAGGGCATCTGTGGTATATGAACAGTCCTTTGTGCATGTTGATGCACGTCAATTTTTTCGAAGGTTCAGCCAGCTCCTGTGTCATGTAAGCAGATGTTAGGTCCAGCTTGGTGAACAACTTCCCTTCTGCAAGCATTGCAAACAGGTCATCCACTTTGGGTAGTGGGTACTGGTCCTGTAACAAGACTTGGTTGATGGTTACCTTGTAGTCCCTGCAGATTCTGACCATCCCGTCTATTTTCAACACCGGAACAATTGGACTGACCCATTCGTTGAACTCGACTGGCGATATGATCCCCTCTCGTTGAAGTCTGTCCAGCTCGATCTCGACTTTCTCTCGCATCATGTATGGAATGGATTGTGCATCAGGGACTAGATGGATCTGCACTTTGGTGTCTGTGAATTTGCCGATACCTGGCTCGAATAACGACGGGAATTTGTTTAGCACATGGGTGCACGAGGAGTCATCCACCGAAGACTGTGCTTTGATGTCGTCCCAGTTCCATCGGATCTTTTCTAACCAGCTTCTGCCGATCAGCATTGGGCCATCGTTTGGTACAATCCATAGTGGTAAATCATGCACAGCTCCATCGTATGATAACTTCACTGCCGCACTGCCAATGACTGGTATGAGCTCTTTGGTGTGAGTGCGTAGATTGGTGTGGATCGGGCTTAGTTTTGGCCTTTGTGCCTTGTTGTACCAGTTTCTCAAAAGCCTTCTGGCTCATAATTGACTGACTCAGCCCCCGGGTCCAATTCCATGGAAACTGAAATGCCATTTAATTTGACTTTTAACATTATTGGAGGGCTTTTGATGAAGGTGTGTACCCTTCCTCTTCAGCTTCGGTTTGAGTTGCCTCTCTTACTCGTTCAGCATGATCCACGCCGGACCGGTCATCTTCTGCCGACCCTGCCACGTGGTAAGTTGCAGCATGTCTGCACAGTCGCTGGAGGTGCCCCATTGTTCCACAGCGCTTGCACATGTAGTGCTTGAATCAACATTGATGGGCTCAATGATTACCCCCGCAGCGCCAACATGTGCTAATGGATTCGCATTCACAGCCCACGGCGGATTCTGAGTCATCCTAGGTCTGGCCTCTGTGGGCGTGTAGGCCCTGCTATGTATAGTTCTGCATGCTGAAGGCGTTATTCTATGCACAGTTCTTGCCGGTGAGTTCCGATGCTGCAATGATATCTGTTTAGTGTTATCGTTCATGGATATAAAAGCCTCGACTATCATGATAGCCTTGCTCAGATCTAGGGATTAGGCAGACAGCAGTTTGCGAAGAATGACCTCGTGGCTGATTCCAAGCATGAAAAAGTCCTGCAACACTTCCGCCAAAAATCCAACAAGTACGTACGGTCCTGCAAGGTGTCTTAGGTCAATCACATAGCTCGCCACATCCTGGCCCTTGGAGCGGTTGTGCGTTTAAAAGCGATACCTGGCCATCAAGGTGCTCTCCTTTGGCTTGAGATGTTCCCGAACCAGCGTGCACAACTCTTCATATGTCTTCTCCGTTGGTTTCATCGGTGCTAGCAGATTTTTGATGAGACCATATATCCAGGACCAGCAAACGGTGAGGAGAATTGCCCTGTGCTTGACCGCGGTTTCTTCCTTTTCCAGCTCGTTGGCCACGAAGTACTGGTCAAGAAGCTCAACGAAGGCTTCCCAATCATCAGCCTCAACAAATCTCTCAAGAATACCAAAGGCAGCCAGAACCGCATGAAAGTTCGTGATCTGTTACTCGTCGCCAATTGTTATGTTCAGAATAACTCCACAAGACTGTATACTGTAAGCTCAAACTGTTGTGAACTTGGTCTCTTTAATGAAACTCTAGAGTGAGGAAGCAGCATGGTAGACTGCCTTTTATACCTGCTTGCCCAGGGTGTGCAAGTGACCCTTGGGTCTCCCACAGGTGCGCCCCCTAGTGGCAAATCTTACACATTGGTAATGTTTACAATCAAAACAACAACCTTGGGCTGTGCCTATGCACACACATAGTTGCACCTTTTGCCGAGCCTACATTTTTAGTTGGGCTGTTACCCCCAGATACTTTAGCCTCTAAAGAGCCTCCAAGGTGGCCAAGATGGGGTCTTAAGCTGAAAAATCCAGTTTAGGCCATGTTTAGTGCAAGACGCCAACTTGGTAAAGGAGTCACTGGGAACGGCCGTCCAGAGGATCCTGAAGGTACTGATTGTGACTGAAATTACCTGCTGGCGCTCTTTCAGGAGGCTGCGCGGCATTCTGGTGGCTGGCACTCATCCTAATGCCTTCTCCGAACACCGACTAGTCATTGCAGAGGATATCGAGTGCATCTTAAAGATTTATCACCTTTTACTGCTAACGTGCTGCTGGTGGTTCGAAGAGGACATTTAAAACACATCGGGAGACGTTCTGGGACACTTTGTCAAGACCTCACCCATACTATTAACATTCATTCTGGACATTCCCTGAGGACTTCACTTTTAATAGTGAGTGCTGTGCTACTCTACATTATTGAGCACCTTATTGGAGTCACTGGGAGAAAGGGAGTGCTTGTTCATCAGCATTTTGTTCGAGGTCCTCTTGGTCTGCAGGAGGAGGTGAGGCCAGGCAGGGCAACACCAGCCGCTGGAGGAGGGAGGGAGAGGGGGGGGTGTGGCGGACTCATCCCCCCCACCCCCGTGGGTACAGGACATCCCTCCTCCTCTGGACCTCCTCCACCAGGACCTCCAATGCCACCTCTGAGAACTTGTGCGTCCTCTCCCTGGGTCCCTGAGCCACCCTGCTCCATGCTGCTGGTTGTCAGCCAGCACCCTCCACACCTTCAGTGGGAATGGGTGTGTGGAGCCAACATGTACTGCTCCACACAAATAGCATCTAATCAACTTGAGTGCTGAACCGCCAGGGGTCTGTTTTAGCACCTCCAGGCTAGTTCAAATTCTGGTAAAAGAAAGAAGGACTTGGGGTTATATGGCACTTTTCACGACCACCGGACGTCCTAAAATGCTCTCCAGCCAATGGAATACTTTTGAAGTATAATAACTGTTGTAATGTAGGAAACGCGGCAGCCAATTTGCGCACAGCAAGCTCCCCCAAACAGCAACGTGATAATGACCAGATCACTTCTAATCTTTGGGCCTTTGCCTCTGTTCTACAGGCTGTGTTTATAATACAGTAAACGCATCGGTCACATCTTTATCTTTTACTGAGGTCTGTGGTGTCTTCACCACTTGTCTCTTCTCAGGGTCTGAGCCTATCCTTAACCTTAGTGATTATCGTTCTCTTGCTCTTGTTCTTCAAAACTGTCTGTTGTTCATCCATAGATACAAAGGGCTCAACTTTCAGCCTGAGTTCCTCCTATTTTTTTGGAGCAACTAGTTTAGAATGGAGCATCTTAGAAATTGCAATTCTCGGCATTGAGTTTGCTCCAGTTCTAGTGAGTTAGAATAGTTCCATTTTAGAACAGATTTTTTTTTCAAAATGGCGCGTGTCCAGCCACTTACGCCTGTTTTGCAAGTTTAGGCAACGAAAACTTACTCCAACTAACTTAGGATGGAGTAAGTGTAGATTTTTGTATGCTCAGAAAAACCTTGCCTACATTTATAAATCAGGCGTAAGGAAGAGAGATGGGGGGAGGGGGTGAGGGGGGGGTTTTACAAACATTAAACACTTCACTTTTACAAATAAAGAGCCATCATCAATAATAAATGATAAATAAATCAATAAATCCACCAATAAATCAATCAAAAAAATAAATAAATGGGAGTGGGCTGAAGGGGCCCCGCCGACACTGGGCTCCCACGGAGTACTTCAGGCGGGGTCCACCCCCAGTGAGAGGCCGGACGGGCGGGCCCCTCCGCCAACGACATGGAGGGAGGGAGGGAGAGGAGGGGAGAGGAGGGGGGAATGGCTGAACGGGAGGGGGGGTGGCAGGAGCTGAACAGGGGGGAGGGAGGCCAGAGTCCAATTTTGGCTGCCCCGGTGAGCCCATTCGGCCAGGGCTAGGGGCAGCGTGCTTCGGGCCCCTCCCACACAGCCTCGGAGGCCCGGAGCTACTGCACATGCGCGCATTCTCTAGCGCGCATGTGCAGATGTCCCGGCACTGTTTTCAGTACCGGGACCTGGTTCTGCCCCCCACGCGTTCTGCTGCACTGCGCCAAGGGCCTGGATCAACTGGACGGAGGGGAGAATACCAAGGTAAATAATAGAAGCCGTTTCTGTTCTAAAAAGTTGGTGCACCACACGGAGATGCGCCGTTCTAACCCTGGGGGCAAACTTGGGCCCAAGATTTCCCTTTCATCCACGATTGCTCTAACACTGAAAAATGCTAAAGGAAAGGATGCTGGGAAAAATTGACTCTTTAAATCATCTTAAAACATTCTAACACGAAGGGAGCATTTTTTTTTAAAGAGGGGGTGGTCAGCGGGTGCATTTGATGGCGGGCGGGTGGCACATTTTGGGAGCGGGTCAGGATCCCGCTGCCAACCTGCCACCATACGCCTTCTCCCGATGTTGGGTCTGTCAGCATTGAACAGACCCAACATGCAGCGACGGGGGAGGCAATTCAGCTCATTATGGCCTTGTTAACAGAGGATTAACAACAATTTTGAGCTCACCTTCAGAATTAACCAGCCTGCACACGGGGTTCATGCTGCTCGGGGATCATGTTTGTTCAGCTGGTCGGGAGTTGAATGGCCATGGAATCATCTCATTACTTGACAGCTTGAAATGTGCTATAAAAGGTCCCATCTCAGAGCTGTTCACTTTCCAAGCTCAGAAGTTGCAGTTGACTGCATTTGGGAGACTGATTGAGCGTTATGCAGGATGCACATATTTGGGGTAAACTCACTATCCAGTGTAACCTCATTGGAACAACCTCTCTCACCGTTGACAGATCGTTTGTGACATTTCAAGTTCACCTGCCATCTTACATCAGCATCGGTGGTGAAATCTTAGTCAGATCCTGGGTCCAGACACTGTCACAGATTTAGAACGGCCAATTGTTGGAGCTGGACGGTGGCTCGTTACTGTCCAAAATCGATCCCAACAAAATCGTCTGATTGAGAAGATTCAAGGAGGGAAATTAAGGGAGCTTCCTTCATGAAATTAGTTACTTTGGCTGCAGTTTCCATACCTGAGCGGGTCCATGACGGGCAATGTCCATGGTGGGTCCTGACCTGCTGCCTGCTCCATCCCACTGACCAAATTGATTTTCCCCTGGTTGGGCTTATTAAGCCTGCCCAGCATGTTTCCTGATCAATTGAAGGAAGGGGTTCTGATGATGTCATTCGGTGATGCATCATCAGCCGGTTTCCTTAAAAGGACCGTGTATAAATTGATTTTGACATTTGTGCTGTCAGTGTTCTACAGCATTGAGGTGCTGCAACCACTGACAATGACTGCACAGAGGCAGAAGGCTGCACCCAGGTTCTCCAATGGCTCCCTCCATGTGCTTATGGACAGAGTACAGTACGAAGTGAGGTTCTCTTTCCTTCCAATGGATATTGCACAGGAGGGCACATGCAGGGATGTGGTCAGGAGGATCTGGGTGCAGTGCCGCAAACATTTCAATGATCTCAGAAGATCACAAAACTTTACACTCAACCTCATCCTGCTGTGCCTCTCATCACATCCCCAGACCTCTGCCTTCCCTACTCCTGTAAGAAATCGTGAATTGGAAGAAATAACTTGAGACAAAAAAGTATTTTCAGACTGGTGTTAGAATTGAATGATTCACTTCATGGTACAATAGCTAAAGCTACTTGAGCAGCGTGAACATAACTAACTGATAACAGGTGTCTCCAAACATCTGAAGACCAATAATGGCCTGTCTGACTCCAACCTTGGGAGGATAAGTGTGAAGAGGAGAGTGTCACCCAAGAGTTCAGACAAAGAACCCGACATATCATCGGTTAAATGGTCCTGCCAACGATCTACTCCAGGCCCACCCCTAAAAAGAGAATGAAAGAAAGACCTAGAAGGTGTTTCAGGGCACACGGTGAAGATAAGAACTGTTCATGCCACCAGGCGTCTGTCCGATCGGGACTAGTACCAGCGACTTGTCATGGTCATATGTCGACGCTATCTATCCTAATTGTGTGTTGTGTTTGACTATATTTGAACTGCCAGTCCCTTAATAAAATGCCTTATAACGCCTAAGACCTTTGGGTATCTGTGTGTGACCTGTGACCGTAATCTTACACTCTTGCACATCCTTACTCACACCAACTTATCTTGCAGCTCCACCCATCCCTCTCTCTCCCTCTCTCTCTCACTATCTACATTATCAGTTCCCCATTTCACTAGCCACCCCGACACTCATCCTCATCCTTGTCCAATTGTACCAACTAACACACAAGGGTAGGTACTTGGGGCCTTTAGCCAATGTTCATGTATAATTAATGTTGATGTGTTGTCAAACATTGAAATCTTTATTTTCAGCACTATGCATTCTTGGCCAGATTTGTGAGTATCTTTGGAAGTATCTTAATGAGTTGTAGTGAATGGTGAGACATAAGGGTACACACGATGGTGATGAGTGTGAAAGGAATGGGTTGGAGCTGGTGTTAGGTGGTGCCAACCTGGTGCATCATGTGGCAGTCAGGGTGTACAGCATCAAGTGAAGTAAATGTGGCCATGATGAAGCCATCACTGGTCTCCTGGGCAGCAATGTGGTCGGGTACTGATGCCTGTGCACACAACATCAGGTGATTGCGGAGAAGGTTGGTGTTGTTGCTGGTGTGTGTCGTGATGTTGGAGTTGGTGCTCATCGTGGTGGGATTCTAAGGACCAAGGTGACATTTTTTTAAGGGCATCGATGCTGCTGGAATAGATGACAGGTGAGGTTGAGATGACAGAAGTGATCTGTCAATGGTGAGAGAGGTTGCTCCAAAGAGGTGACAGTGAATAGAGAGTTCACTGCAAATACTTCCAACCTGCATATAGCTCAAAAGTCTGTCACAAATCCTGAAGGCTTCAACTTCTGACATTGGAAGGTGAACAGCTGTGAAATGGTAGCTTTAATTCCACTTCTGCAGCTGTGAACCAGCCAAAGCAATGGAGAGTCTCTGAGAACCCGACTCCACTCACCTGGCATGTCCTCCAAGGCACGGTAAACCGGCAAAAGGTTGCTAAATTGTAAGAGCCTGCTTTTAAGCCCCTTAACTAGAAATTATGTTCCTTTTAATGATGTTAATGAACTGGCCCACTGCTTGCCGTCGGGTCTGCTATCCGAACGCAGATCTGACAGGTCAGAAACTCACACGGAGGCGGGTTCAGGGCTGGGAAGTTTTTGGCCCCCGGTTCCTCTGGCCGTCCCCATCAGCACTTCAATTTCCCTTCCATACCACAGCCCCAAAACTGAAATGAGAGACACCAGCAAAGATGAAACATACCAATAAAACTTATGTCATAACATCAAAGAATATCATAACAAACACATATATTTAACAATCACCCTTGTGCATTTCATTATATCCCCTCTTTGTTCTAACTAAGCTAATGCTTCTCTGCAGTGTGTCCCCTGTGGCTGCTTCATGGCTGGTGGAAGGCTGCTGTGTGTCAGGGCCAGAGACTACAGATGGCCTTGTAGGAGGCCTTCGACTAGCTCAGGGCCTGGAAGGCCCGGCTGCAGACTGCACCACCTCAGGCTGGGCGGCGGTAGTCTGGGCTGGCTGGGTGACTGGCAGTGACAAGTGCAATGGCGGAGTGACAGTGGTGGGATCAGGAATGCTGTCTTCCTGAGAGAGAACAGCAGGTTCCTGCTCCACTGACCCAGTGCCATTCTCCAGGGGCAGCACCTCAGCATCCCCACCAGTGTGCTGGAGCACAGATTGCTGGGCTGGTGCGATACCGTGAGATCCCCGGTGGACTGTGGTGGGCCCAGCGGCGAGGCCAGCAGGGAGAGCACACGTGGTATCCAGATGAGACTGTATGTGAGCAGTCTGAGCACCATGTGAGCAACCATAGAGCCTATTGCAGCACCAAGATGTTGCATTGCTTCTGCCTGTACTGCAATGGAAATTGCCACATCGCCCATGACACACGTCATGAGGTCTGGATCTGCACGGTCTCTCTGGGAGTTCACCATTGTCTGCACACTGGCAATGATGGGCTCCATGGTGAGTGCGAGTCCAGTATAACAGAACTCGTGCATGAACTTGCCTTCCGGGGAGATGGCTCCCGAGGTTCCCTTTCCCCTTGACCATGCTGCAGCCCGCATACACCGGTGCATCACCCAGTGCAGACCCCTCTACTAAGCTAACCTCTAAGGACTGCGTAGTGCCAGTCTAGGAGCTGGATCCTGCAGGTGAGAGATGCATTGAGGCAGTGCTTGGCTCCTCTTCATCATCATCTCCCTCCTGAGTATGATAGGAGGACTCAGGCACAGGCTGCTCATCTGCTGGCTGATTATCTGAAAGCATGAATGGCACAAGAGTCGCGTTAAGGTGAAGGCAGGGGTCAGAAATAGAGCAAGGAAGGCAGACAGAATGAGGAGCTGGAAAGTGATAAGGCCTCTGGTTTAACGGGAAAGTGGGATGAGAAGAGGGGGTAAAGATACCGTTGTTGCCCCCAGCGGGCTTGATGTCTCCGTCGGCCATGGCACCCAGTACCTGCGGGCCAATGAGCCGCAGCACTCGCTCCTCCAGGTCAGAGAGCGCCTGCTGTTGAGGTTCACCCCCCTCCCCCAGTCCTCCGCGGCTCCCTCCTATTATGTGCCATCTTGGCCTGCAAAAGAAAGGATCTGGTGTAAGAATGCAGCTATGTATAGAGGTGATATGCCTGCCGTGGTTGAATAGCTGTGAATGTAGGCAAGGCGTGAGATGAGGATGTCAGTCTGAGTAGCTGCACATGTTTGGTGGGTGAGTGGTGAGGGAGTGGTGGGTTGCTCAATGTGTGCAGACAGAGGTTCAGAGGCTGGTATGCAGGAGATGGAAGCATGTACTCACCTTGACCTCCCGACTGAGGTCGTTGAACATCTTGCGGCACTGTGTCAGGGTTCGATCAACTACAGTTCTGGCGAACACCACCTCGGCCTCTTCTCTGCACATGGCCCTGATGACCTGTGGCGATGGCTTCCTTCCAGATGTAGGGAACAGTGATTCCCTCTTCTCTCCACTGCCCCAACCAATGTCTCCAATCCCACATCATTGAATCGCCTTACCCTCTTCCTTGCAGCAAGATTTCCAGCAGCCATCCCAGAAAGTTGTTTCAGTAGCTCACAGCTCTCCCTCAAATGCAGCACTGCTGAAAATGAGCAGCCTGATATAACCTCCCTTTTAAATGCTGGAATCAGCCAGTGTGAAGGATTGAAGGATGATTGCTGAATACAAGTCAGCTGAAATTGGGTAGCGCTCTGCAATTAGCGCCCCTGCAACACCCTACTGAGGTCGTTAGCGCCTCATTTACTGCCCCCTTCCTTCCAGAGGCGCTAAAAGCCAATTTAGCAGAAGTTAGCAAAGATTTACGCCTGGCTTAACTTTTCAAACATTTAAGAGTTAACACCCCAAATGGGGTGCTCCGAATTTTGCTCCCAAGGAGTTTTATTGTACAATAAATGTTCACTTTTTGTGTTTAATTTCCAAAACTTCCGTCAGTTGGGACTAGTCGCCTTGATTAATTGTTGGTAAAGGTGTTTATATTACTGTAATTTTTTAACTGATATTTGGTTTCAAGTATTGAAGAAACATTTCTCTAAACAATATCCCACACTCTCTAATTTGTTGTCCCCCCCCCCCCAATCTGTTGTCTATTGAGCCACGTTTCACTCTGCAAGTTGCTAACGGCTGAACTGATGCTTTACAGAAGCTCAGATGCAATGCAAAAAATGCTGGACCTGTCAATTAAAAGAGTGATGCCCTCTCAGCAGAATGTTGAACCATTCAATCAATAGAATGAAGGCTCAAAATTCTAAACACCCAACTTCACCTCCTGACCAACATGTTAGCTGATATTGTTAATAGTACCCTCTCCTCAAGTACTCAGTGCTGTGATTAAACAGTGATCTGAGTCAGGATGTTGGACTCCCTGTCACAGACTTGTGATTGGACAGTGATCTGAGACAGGACGTTGGACTCTCAGTCACAGACTTGTGATTGGACAGTGATCTGCGTCAGGATGTTGGACTCTCAGTCACAGACTTGTGATTGGACAGTGATCTGAGACAGGAAGTTGGACTCTCAGTCACAGACTTGTGATTGGACAGTGATCTGCGTCAGGATGTTGGACTCTCAGTCACATAATTGTGATTGGACAGTGATCTGAGACAGGAAGTTGGACTCTCAGTCACAGACTTGTGATTGGACAGTGATCTGAGTCAGGACGTTAGACTTCAGTCACAGACTTGTGATTGGACAGTGATCTGAGACAGGATGTTGGACTCTCAGTCACAGACTGGTGATTGGACAGTGATCTGAGTCAGAACGTTGGACTCTCAGTCACAGACTTGTGATTGGACAGTGATCTGAGACAGGACGTTGGATTTCAGTCACAGACTTGTGATTGGACAGTGATCTAAGACATGATGTTGGACTCAGTCACAGCCTTGTGATTGGACAGTGATCTGAGACAGGACGTTGGATTCTCAGTCACAGGCTTGTGATTGGACAGTGATCTGAGTCAGGATGTTGGACTTTAATCACAATATTGTGCTTGGACAATGATCTGAGTGAGGTGAGAGTGACCGCCCTTGATATCAAGGCAGCATTTGACTGAGTGGCATCAAGGAGCCCGAGTAAAATTCGTGTCTATGGGAATCAGGGAGAAATCTCTCCAATGGCTGGAGTCATATCTAGCACAAAGTAAGATGGTTGTGGTTGTTATAGGTCAATCATCTCAGCCCCAGGACATCACTGCAGAAGTTCCTCAGGGCAGTGTCCTAGGCCCAACCATCTTCAGCTGCTTCATCAATGACCTTCCCTCCATCATAAGGTCAGAAGTGGGGATGTTTGCTGATGATTGCAACTCCACAGATTTGCAGCTCCTTAGATAATGGAGCAGTCCATGGCCGCATGCAGCTAGAACTGGACAACATGCAGGCTTGGGCTGATAAGTGGCAAGTAACATTCGCGCTACACAAGTGCCAGCAATGACTATCTGCAACAAACATGTGTCGAACCAGCGGCCCTTGAAATTCAACAGTGTTACCAACGCCGAATTCCCCACCATCAACATCTTTGGGTCATCAATGACCAGAAACTTAACTGGACCAGCCACATAAATACTGTGGCAACAAGAGCAGGTTAGAGGCTGGGTATTCTGTGGCAAGTGTCTCACCTCCTAAGTGCCTTTCCACCATCTACAATACACAAGTCAGGAGTATGATGGAATACTCTCCACTCTCCTGGATGAATGGAGGACCAACAACATTCAAGAAGCTCAAACCATCCAGGAGAGAGCACCCCATCTACGACCTTCAACATTCGCTCCCTCCGTGGCTGCAGTGTGCACCATCTACAGGAGGCAATGCAGCAAATCACCATGGTTCTTCGGCAGCACCTCCCAAACCCGCGAGCTCTACCATGTCGAAGGACAAGGGCATTAGGTACATGGGAACACCATCTCCTATGTCACACACCATCCTGAATTGGAAATATATTGCCGTTCCTTCATCATTGCTGGGTCCAAATCCTGGAACTCCCTCCGTAACAGCACCATGGGAACAGTTTCACCACACAGACTGCAACGGTTCAAGAATGTTGCTCAGCAATATAATCCCAAGGGCAATTAGGGATGGGCAATAAATGCTGGCCTTGCCAGTGACACACACATCCAGGAGCAATTAAGTAAAATCTGAGACAAGAAGTTACACTCTCAGTCATAGAGTTGTGTGCAATATACATTTTGTAACAAGTAGGTTTCTGTATTTTCGGGGAGAAATTCAGGAGCACCCATTTGGGGGCGTTAACTTTTGAAAGCTGGAAAAATTACCGCCAGACGATAATGATTCTCAGCTTTCTCTAAATTCAGTGTTACCACTCCAGGTAGGCAGTGAAGGGCTGTCAAGCATTCCACTTCCTTCCTGAGCACTGAAGGACGCAGGCGGAGTGGTAGTGGAGCAGCGGCACAATGTCCCGTGTAGCGCTGCCGCCATCCCCATACACTGTATCCACGATCCGGCCCCATCAGCCCCAAACACTGATCCAGCAGAGTGCCGGACTGATTGATCGCCGCCGAAGAGAAACTAAAACAATCTTGATGATGCATTGCAACAATTGTTCTACGTCTGGCACCAGCATCCCCTGCCATCAGAACAAGGACTCCTGCAGCTGTCGGTGTTGTTTCCCGATGATGCTGTAGGGAGCCGAACAGAAGTTGGGGTCCAGGGCGCTACCAGGGCAATGCGCAGGACAATGACATCACAATATCCGGGTGCAGGAGGTCATGGCTCAATGTGTTACCGCCGCCGCAAACCTCTCAGCCAATTTAGCGGGAGTCGTTTATTTCTCTGCGTACAGTCAGTAAGTTGTTAGCTCCCCTTTATTGCCCCCCCCCCTCCCCGAGGTGATAACGGGATGCAATAAGGGGGCCAGGTTCTGAGCCTTTAACTATTAGCCAGCTTAGTACCGAAGGACTAATCGAGTGTAAGTTGTCTTTGTGCGATAGGTCTTTTTGCATTCGTATATTGGGAGAGGCACATAGTATGTGACGGGGCACACTGATATATTGGGAGGGCACATAGTGTGTGACAGAGGTCACATTCATATATTGGGAGGGCACATAGTGTGTTACGGGTCACATTCATATATTGGGAGGGCACATAGTGTGTTACGGGTCACATTCATATATTGGGTGGGGCACATAATGTGTGACAGGGTCACATTCATATATTGGGTGGGGCACATAGTGTGTGACGGGTACACATTTATATATTGGGAGGGGCACATAGTGTGTGACGGGGTCACATTCATATATTGGAAGGGGCACATAATGTGTGACGGGTGCACATTCATATATTGGGTGGGGCACATAGTGTGTGACGGGTGCACATTCATATATTGGGTGGGGCACATAGTGTGTGACGGGTGCACATTTATATATTGGGAGGGGCACATAATGTGTGACGGGGTCACATTTATATATTGGAAGGGGCACATAATGTGTGACGGGGTCACATTCATATATTGGAAGGGGCACACAGTGTGTGATGGGGGCACATTTATATATTGGGAGGGGCACATAATGTGTGACGGGGGTCACATGTGGCCAGACAGGACAGGGCTCAGGCTCCATTCCAGGCAGGGCATCACTGAATCAATTAGAATTTTTTTACAATAGTCTCACATTTTCTGATCTTCCCAATTGATATTTAAATCATACTTTAGGACATTGGAGCAATATAGTTTGTGATATAAAAAGGATTGGGTGGGAAAGGGTTAAGTGACATTGTTTATTTAGTGACTGTAATTAATGTCAGTGTCCAAGAGCAACAGTTGTGTCACTGGAGGATTCCGTGTGTTATAAATGAGGATCTTCTATCAATGTGTGGTCCCACAGTGACAGTCAGATCATGGCCTGCAGCGCAGGCAGCAAATGCTATAACCATGGATTCAGATAAGCTGCTTGACCTATTTTTCAATTTTAATGTTTCAATAGAGGATCGGATATATGAAGCACTTTTGAACATACAAAGCATTTACTATCCTGTTCTTGCTGCTTGAGTGTTCCGTGTAAGTCTCTATTAATGTTAATAACCTTGTTTAATCGCACCAGAGTGCTATGTCATTTGCAATCTCTTCCTCGCTACAGCTGCTGTCCCTGGTAAGACTCTTTAAACAGCAATTCATGTAGTTACCACGTTTAACTGTTGATGTCATTGAATTTACTAGCCCGAAATTTGCTGTCAGCGGCAGAGCAAAGGCTTTCACTGCTGGCCCCAAAGTAAGTTTCGCTCAAAGATCTTGTGATCTCTGTGTCGAGAAGTTCGGGCCTTCCGACATGTAATCCAATTCAGCATAGTACAGTGGGAATCCCCAGTGCGAGCTGCTGTGATGTCAACAAGCTGTCTAAGCAGTCAATCAAATGGCAGAATTGTCACAGACAGCAAACCAGGAAGTGAGTAAGCTCTTAAAATTCTAACTTTTAAAAAATGTTAAAGAGCAAAACAAAGATTGGGGCTCTCACACGCGGAAATGCAAACCTTAAATAAAGACGAATAAATGTTAAGAAAAATATATATTTTTAAAAGTTTCTTAAAAATATTAATTTTTATTCAAGTGGACAAATTTGACATTGCACAAAATTAAAGTGATATTTTCAGGGCCATGACCTTTGTTTAGCTGTCAATATGCTGTTAAAACCCCAGTTACACCTAATCCCTTTGAGTCTAACTTTTAGTGGGGAATTTAACAGTGTTCTTACTGCGGAAGAGCTGAAGTTTCTATGATTTGAGAGATTTCACCAATTGCTGGTGTGTGGGGTTGGGGCGTGGGCAGAGCCTTTGGAGGAACAGTGAATGACAGAGTGCAACCTCAGGATTTCCACATGAGGCTGCGCATGCGCTAAATCCTGAAGTTGCGTCAGTTTCAAAGGTGAAATGACGGCGAAAGCTGCCAGTTCACCCTCATCAGGACCTCAAATCCCCGGCCACTGTACACAGCGATAAATTGTGTGCAGTGTATTTGTCTTATTGTGTGTCCTTCAGTTCACTGTTTCCTTGATGTGATTGTCACACAATCCGACATTTATTGGTGTCAGTTCAGTAGATCACCCGAACTAGTGACAGTTCTCTCCAGGTGATACAGTACTATTGAGATCCAATTGTTGACTGTGTCCCCAGCATAATCATTTATTCCCCAGATAACATCTTTATTGAATAGCTTGTAGCCTGCTGCATGTACTGAGGTGCTGCACAAGAAGAAAAAGATGTGCTCATCACCCGAAATTTGTTCCACGAGTCTTTCGATCAGCCGACGTGACTTCATAGGACAATCGGTGGAAACACCATTTACGCTCACTGGGAATTCTCAGATTCTCTGCTGAATGCATTGTCATCAACAAATCAATTCATTAATAATAGTCATTTGTCATTTTTATTAGTGAGGTATCTCTTCGCTTCTCACCTCTCCTCACCCTCATCCCACCTCTTCCACTCTGATCCATCTTCTATCACTCTCCTCAACAATTCCCAATGTTATGTTTCAAACTGGGAGCCGAAAGGTTGTGTCAGTGATCATTTCCTCAGCAGGCACCAGGCTCACCATCCCCTGCTCCATTCTGACACTGCTACTTCACACTCGCTCTGAGGCACAATGCTCACTGTTTACTGCTCTTGGTTATCATCTGGGTTCATGTGTACCTCTGGTTCTCCACTGCTGCTTAGTGTAACACCTGATGGTGCTAACCCTGACTGTGGTGAAGTTCAGGGGAAACCTGCCAAACTGATACCTCAGCCTATTCCCCCACCCAACGTAAATGTACTCAACCTTTCTCAGGTACAGATTGAAGGTTTACACACACTCTGATATCTCAGCCTATTCCCCCACCCACCGGTAAATGTGCCCATCCTTACTCAGGCACATATTCAAGGTTGTGGAATCTGTATGGGTAGAGCTGCGGAACACCAAAGGGCAGAAAACGCTAATGGGAGTTATGTACAGACCCGAAACAGTAGTAATGAGGTTGGGGATGGCATCAACAGGAAATTAGGGATGCGTGCAATAAAGGTGCAGCAGTTATCATAGGTGACTTTAATCTATATATTGATTAGGCTATCCAAACTGGTAGCAATGCAGTGGAGGAGGATTTCCTGGAGTGTATAAAGGATGGTTTTCTCGACCAGTTTATCAGGGAACCAACTAGAGAGCTGGCCATTCTAGATTGGGTGTTGTGTAATGTGAGAGGATTAATTAGCAATCTTGTTGTGTGGGGTTCCTTGGGGAAGAGTGACCATAATATGGTAGAATTCTTCATTAAGATGGAGAGTGACACAGTTAATTCAGAGATTAGGGTCCTGAACTTAAAGAAAGGTAATTTTGATGGTATGAGACGTGAATTGGCTAGGATAGACTGGCAAATGATACTTAAAGGGTTGACAGTGGATAGGCAATGGCAGACATTTAAAGATCACATGGATGAACTTCAACAACTGTACATCCCTGTCTGGTGTAAAAAATAAAACGGGGAAGGTGCCTCAACCGCAGCTAACAAGGGATATTGGGGATAATGTTAAATCCAAGGAAGAGGCATACAAATTGGCCAGAAAAAGCAGTAAACCTGAGGACTGGGAGAAATTTAGAATTCAGCAGAGGAGGACAAATTTTTATTTAGGAGGGGGGAAATAGAGTATGAGAGTAAACTTGCAGGTAACATAAAAACTGTCTGCAAAAGCTTCTATAGATATGGGACGAGAAAAAGATTTGTGAAGACAAATGTAGGTCTCTTGCAGTCAGAATTAAGTGAATTTATCATGGGGAACAAAGAAATGGCAAACCAATTGAACGAATGCTTTGGTCTGTCTTCACTAAGGAAGACACACATAACTTTTCGGAAATACTAGGGGACCGAGGGTCTAGCGAGAAGGAGGAACTGAAGGAAATCCTTATTAGTCAAGAAATTGTGTTAGGGAAATTGACGGGATTGAAGGCTGATAAATCCCAAGGGCCTGATAGTCTGCATCCCAGAGTACTTAAGGAAGTGGCCCTAGAAATAGTGGATGCATTGGTAGTCATTTTCCAACATTCTATAGAATCTGGATCGATTCCTATGGACTGGAGAGTTGCTAATGTAACCCCACTTTTTAAAAGCGAGAAAACAGGGAATTATAGACCGGTTAGCCTGACATTGGTGGTGAGGAAAATGTTGGAATCAATTATTAAAAATGTAATAGCAGCGCATTTGGAAAGCAGTGACAGGATCGGTCCAAGTCAGCATGGATTTATAAAAGGGAAATCATGCTTGACAAATCTTCTGGAATTTTATGAGGATGTAAGTAGTAGAATGGACAAGGGAGAACCAGTGGATGTGGTGTATTTGGACTTTCAAAAGGCATTTGACAAGGTCCCGCACAAAATTAAAGCACATGGTATTGGGGGCAATGTATTGTCGTGGATAGAGAACTGGTTGGCAGACAGGAAGCAATGAGTAGCAATAAACGGGTCCTTTTCAGAATGACAGGCAGTGGCTAGTGGGGTACCGCAAGGTTCAGTGCTTGGACCCCAGCTATTTATAAGATACATTAATGATTTAGACGAAGGAATTGAATGTAATATCTCTAAGTTTGCAGATGACACTAAGCTGGGTGGCAGTGTGAGCTGTGAGGAGGATGCTAAGAGTCTGCAGGGTGACTTGGACAGGTTAGGTGAGTGGGCAAATGCATGGCAGATTCAGTATAATGTGGATAAATGTGAGGTTATCCACTTTGGTGGCAAAAACAGGAAGGCAGAATATTATCTGAATGGTGAAAGATTAGGAAAAGGGGAGGTGCAACGAGACCTGGGTGTCATGGTACATCAGTCATTGAAAGTTGGCACACAGGTACAGCAGGCGGTGAAGAAGGCAAATGGCATGTTGGCCTTCATAGTGAGAGGATTTGCATAGAGGAGCAGGGACATCTTGCTGCAGTTGCACAGGGCCCTGGGGAGGCCACACCTTGAATATTGTGTACAATTTTGGTCTCCAAGTCTGAGGAAGGACATTCTTGCTATTGAGGGAGTGCAGCGAAGGTTCACCAGACTGAATCCCGGGATGGCAGGAATGACATATGAAGAAAGACTGGATCGACTAGGCTTATATTCACTGGAATTTAGAAGAATGAGAGGGGATCTCATAGAAACATATAAAATTCTGACGTGATTGGACAGGTTAGATGCAGGAAGAATGTTCCCGATGTTGGGGAAGTCCAGAACCAGGGGTCACAGTCGAAGGATCAGGGGTAAGCCATTTAGGACTGAGATGAGGAGAAATGTCTTTACTCAGAATTGCGAACCTGTGGGATTCTCTACCGCAGAGAGTTATTGAGGCCAGTTTGTTCGATATATTCAAAAGGGAGTTAGATATGGCCCTTATGGCTAAAGGGATCAAGGGGTATGGAGAGAAAGCAGGAAAGGGGTACTAAAGTTGCATGATCAACCATGATCATATTGAATGGTGGTGCAGGCTCAAAGTGCCGAATGGCCTACTCCTGCACCTATTTTCTATGTTTCCATGTTTACACATACTCTGATACCTCAGCTTATTCCTCCACCTACCCGTAAATGTGCACACCCTTACTCAGGCACAGATTGAAGGTTTACACTCCGATACCCCCATCAACAGGCGTTATCATCTTTTATGTTTACAATGTTATCAGGCTCCTTGTCCGTGGTATAAGTTCAGCTCAGAAAGCTGTGTCACTTTTACAATAATCACTTCCATCAATAGATCCAGTCACACAAAAATCCACCCCAAACTCCATGAAACTGCTGCTTTCGCTCCAAACCTGATGTATCATTTCCCTGTCTCTTTCCCTTGCTTACAGTGAACTTAGTGACGATTGTGATCCTGTCTCGAGGGAAGTGCGGGCTCTCCAAATGTGTCACTTGTTACCTGTGGCCATGGCAGATTTACTGGTGGTCATCATCGCCCTGATACTGAGGCACATTCCCATTCGGTATTGGAGACGGTTTTTCTTCCTGCTTCACAACCCCGGCTGTAATGTCCATGCCGTCCTGTTTTATGCGGCCACAGACTGTCATTTTCACCTTTGACCGATTTGTGGCCATTTGTTGCCAGAAGCTGAAAGCTCTGGGAAAACAGCAGCTGTGGTTCTGGGGACAGTGACTGTGCTGAGCAGTTTAAAGAACACTTTCTGGTATTTTATGTTTAAAACTCAATATTTACTTGTCAACGACCCCTAGTTTTGTAATGTAACAGTCTCTGTTCATAATTCAGCAATGTGGACAGCAATAGAATTTCTTCATTATATTCTCACCCCAGGGGTCCTATTTGTTGTGATCCTGCTGCTCAATGCTTTGACTGTCAAACACATTTTAGGGGCCAGCATAGTCCGCAGGAGACTCTGGGGTCCCAGCACTGGGGAGAAGCCCAGAGACACTGAGATGGAGAACAGAAGGAAATCCTCACTGTTTGTATTCTCAGGGAATTTCATTCTGTTATGAGCAGTGTATATAGTAGTTTTTATATGGATCAGAATGTGGACTTTTGGGTTTGGGTCTGTGACTCCACCTGACTGTGTGAAAGAAATAGGATACATGCTGCAGCTCCTGAGTTGCTGCACCAACACGGAGATTTATGCCGCGACCCAGACTAAGTTCAGAGAGCAGTTGAAGAATGGGATGAAATTCCTATTACTGGAATTGCTAAATACATTAAATAATACGAATCTGAAGAACATTCTGCCTCAATACTCCCCTGGAAATAGTGGATGCATTGGTGATCATTTTCCAACATTCTATTGACTCTGGATCAGTTCCTATGAACTGGAGGGTAGCTAATGTAACACCAATTTTTAAAAAAGGAGGGAGAGAGAAACAGGAAATTATAAACCAGTTAGCCTGACATCAGTGGTGGGGAAAATGTTGGATTCAATTATTAAAGATGAAATAGCAGAGCATTTGGAAAGCAGTGACAGGATCGGTCCAAGTCAGCATTGGTTTATGAAAGGGAAATCATGCTTGACAAATTTTCTAGAATTTTTTGAGGATGTAACTTGTAGAGTGGACAAGGGAGAACCAGTGGATGTGGTGTATTTGGACTTTCAAAAGGCTTTTGACAAGGTCCCACACAAGAGATTCGTGTGCAAAATTAAAGCACATGGTATTGGGGGTAATGTACTGATGTGGATAGAGAACTGGTTGACAGACAGGAAGCAGAGAGTTGGAATAAATGGGTCATAGAAACATAGAAACATAGAAAATAGGTGCAGGAGTAGGCCATTCGGCCCTTCGAGCCTGAACCACCATTCAATAAGATCATGGCTGATCATTCACCTCAGTACTGCTTTCCTGCTTTCTCTCTGTCCCCCTTGATCCCTTTAACCGTAAGGGGCATATCTAACTCCTTCTTGAATATATCCAATGAACTGGTATCAACAACTCTTTGTGATAGGGAATTCCACAGGTTAATAGCTCTCTGAGTGAAGAAGTTTCTCCTCATCTCATTCCTAAATGGCTTACCCCTTATCCTTAGACTATGTCCTCTGGTTCTGGACTTCCCCAACATCGGGAACATTCTTTCTGCACCTAACCTGTCCAGTCCCGTCAGAATTTGATATATTTCTATAAGATCCCCTCTCATCCTTCTAAACTCCAGTGAATACAGGCCCAGTCAATCCAGTCTCTACTGCTACGTCAGTCCTGCCATCCCGGAAATCAGTCTGGTGAACCTTCGCTGCACTCCCTCAATAGCTAGAACGTCTTTCCTAAGGTTAGGAGACCAAAACTGAACATAATATTCCAGGTGAGGCCTCACTAAGGCCCTGTACAACTGCAGTAAGACCTCTCTATTCCTATACTCAAATCCTCTAGCTATGAAGGCCAACATGCCATTTGCCTTCTTCACAGCCTGCTGTACCTGCATGCTAAACTTCAATGACTGATGTACCATGACACCCAGGTCACATTGCACCTCTTCTTTTCCTAATCTGCCATCATTCAGATAATATTCTGCCTTCGTGTTTTTGCCACCAAGGTGGATAACCTCACATTTATTCACATTATACTGCATCTGCCATGCATTTGCCCATTCACCTAACCTGTCCAAGTCACCCTGCAGCCTCTTAGCATCCACCTCACAGCTCACACCGCCACCCACCTTAGTGTCATCTGCAAACTTGGAGATATTACACTCAATTCCTTCATCTAAATCATTAATGTATATTGTAAATAGCTGAAGTCCCAGCACTGAGCCCTGTGGCACCCCACTAGTCACTACCTGCCATTCTGAAAAGGACCCGTTTGTCCCGACTCTCTGCTTCCTGTCTGCCAACCAGTTCTCTATCCACGTCAGTACATTACCCCCAATACCATGTGCTTTAATTTTGCACACGAATCTCTTGTGTGGGACCTTGTCAAAAGCCTTTTGAAAGTCCAAATACACCACATCCACTGGTTCTCCCTTGTCCACTCTACCAGTTACGTGCTTAAAGAATTCTAGAAGATTTGTCAAGTAGGATTTCCCTTTTATAAATCCATGCTGACTTGGACCGATCCTGTCACTGCTTTCCAAATGCGCTGCTATTTCATCTTTAATAATTGATTCCTACATTTTCCCCACTACTGTTGTCAGGCTAACCAGTCTATAATTACCCGTTTTCTCTCTCCCTCCCTTCTAAAAAATTGGTGTTACATTAGCTACTCTCCAGTTCATAGGAATTGATCCAGAGTCGGTAGACTGTTGGAAAATGATCACCAATGCATCCACTATTTCTAGGGCTACTTCCTTAACTACTCTGGGATGCAGACTATCAGGCCCCGGGGATTTATCGGCCTTCAATCCGATCAGTTTCCCTAACACAATTTCCCGCCTAATAAGGATTTCCTTCAGTTCCTCCTTCTCCCTAGACCCTCGGTGCCCTAGTTTTTCTGGAAGGTTATTTGTGTCTTCCTTCATGAAGACAGAACCAAAGTATTTGTTTAACTGGTCTGCCATTTCTTTGTTCCCCATTATAAATTCACCTGAATCTGACTGCAAGGGACCTACGTTTGTTTTCACTAATCTTTTTCTCTTCACATATCTATAGAAGCTTTTGCAGTCAGTTTTTATGTTCCCAGCAAGCTTCATCTCATACTCTATTTTCCCCCTTCTAATTAAACCCTTTGTCCTCCTCTGCTGTATTCTAAAATTGTCCCAGTTCTCAGGTTTGCTGCTTTTTCTTGCCAATTTATCAGCAGGAGTCCTTTTCAGAATGGCAGGCAGTGACTAGTGGGGTGCCGCAGGGCTCAGTGCTGGGACCCCAGCTATTTACAATATACATTAATGATTTACATGAAGGAATTGAATGTAATATCTCCAAGTTTGCAGATGACACTAAGCTGGGTGGCGGTGTGAGCTGTGAGGAGGATGTTACGAGGCTGCAGGGTGACCTGGACAGGTTAGGTAAGTGGGCAAATGCATGGCAGATGCAGTATAATGTGGATAAATGTGTGGTTATCCACTTTGGTGGCAAAAACAGGAAGACAGAATATTTTCTAAATGGTGACAGATTAGGAAAAATAGAGGTGCAATGAGACCTGGGTGTCATGGTACACCAGTCATTGAAAGTTGGTAAACAGGTACAGCAGGCGGTGAAGGCGGCAAATGGAATTTTGGCTTCATAGCGAGAGGATTTGAGTTTAGGAGCAGGGAGGTCTTGCTACAGTTGTACAGGGCCTTGTTGAGGCCACACCTGGAATATTGTGTTCAGTTTTGGCCTCCTAATCTGAGGAAGGACGTTCATGCTATTGAGGGAGAGCAGCGAAGGTTCACCAGACTGATTCCCGGGATGGCAAGACTGACATATAAGGAGAGACTGGATCGACTAGGCTTGTATTCACTGGAGTTTGGAAGAATGCGAGGGGATCTCATAGAAACAAAAAAATTCTGACGGGATTGGACAGGTTAGAGGCAGGAAGAATGTTCCCGATGTTGGGGAAGTCCAGAACCAGGGGTCACAGTCTCAGGTTAAGGGGTAAGCCATTTAGGACCGAGATGAGGAGAAACTTCTTCACTCAGAGAGTTGTTAACCTGTGGAATTCTCTACCGCAGAAACTTGTTGAGGCCAGTTCGTTAGATATATTCAAAAGTGAGTTAGATATTGCCCTTACGGCTAAAGGGATCAAGGGGTATGGAGAGAAAGCAGGAAAGGGGTACTGAGGTGAATGATCAGTCATGATCTTATTGAATGGTGGTGCGGGCTCGAAGGGCCGAATGGCCTACTCTTGCAACAATTTTCTATGTTTCTATGTTTCCTTATTGTGCCCCACCCTCTCTCCCAGCCGCTTCGTGCTACAGGCTGGGCTGGCAGGACAATAACTCTGTGTAAATCCCGGGCTTGGGGACCGTTTGAATTGAGCAATGAGCGGTGCCTCCGTCCCCAGGGTCCAGGGAGCACTGCCTGAATGGTGAGGGGCTTTCACAGTGGAGATTTACACATGCAAAGATTCGGCAGTAGCAGGGTCTATCGGGAGAATGGGAGATTTATACACTGGGAGAGTCGGCAGTAGCCAGGCCTATCGGGAGAATGGGAGATTTATATAGTGGGAGAGTCGGCAGTAGCCAGGCCTATCGGGAGAATGGGAGATTTATATAGTGGGAGAGTCGGCAGTAGCAGGGCCTATCAGGAGAATGGGAGATTTATACACTGGGAGAGTCGGCAGTAGCAGGGTCTATCGGGAGAGACAGATTGAAACATTGAGAAACTGCAAGCGGCCTGCATGGGAGATTCAGACAGCGCACAGCTAAATGGGAACATTAGACTCGGCATTATTTCCCTGGAATTTAGAAAAATTCAAGAAGAATTTAGAAGAGGTTGGAAAGTTGGAATGTATAAAATCCTCACAGGGCTTGACTGGGTAGATGCTGGGAGGATGTTTCCTCTGGCTGGGGAGTCTAGAACCAGGGTCACAGTCTCAGAATCAGGGGTTGGCCATTCAGATCTGAGATGGGGAGAAATTCCTTCACTCAGAGGGTGGTGAATCTTTGGAATTCTCTTCTCCAGAGTGCTGTTGGTGCTCAGTCGTTCATTATATTCAAGACAGAGATGGATAGATTTTTGGATAGTAAGGGAATCAAGGGATATGGGGATTGTGTGGGAAGGTAAAGTTGGGGTAGATGATCAGCCACGATCTTATTGAATGGCGGAGCAGGCTCGAGGGGCCGAATGGCCCATCCCAGGTACTATTCCTTATGCTCTTATGTTGTTCTGACAGATGCAACTCCCGTCCCAGACTCCGGTGCAGTTTGGAGAGTTAGGATAGGGGTGGACCTGGCAGTACCGGATCTCGCATCAAACTGAAGCAGCAACTCGCAGTGTCCGCACCCTGAAATCCGGAAATCCGGCTCAGTCTATTCCATACTCCTGCAATAACAGCTGGGAATTGTTTATTTCAAGCACCTTAATCTGAGCGCTCGAAGATATTGAGGTGTAACTGGGATGGGCGAATGTTCGAGCTCCTGGATTCGACACTATTGCCGTTTCACCATCACTTCCCCTTATTGTTTCCAGAATATTCCCTCAACAATCCAGGTGTCTCCTTTTCACTGCAGTCCTCTCTGTATCTGTGGGAGGCAGTGACATTTTTCAGGGTCTGCACAATTCAGTTGTCAGCGTCTCATTGGTCCAGGGCAGGGGTGGGCAATTATTTGTGCTGGAGAGCCACTGGACACATTTTGGAGAGCTGTTGAGGGGCGCACACATATAATGAATTGTGTTAACAGCAGCTACCATTAACATTTGTGGTGACATTTATTGTATAAAGAACCCTTCATGTCGTTTCTGCACTTGATAAAAATAAAAACACTATTAACATGCTAACGAACGCGACACAGGTTCATGACCCAACATGTTTGCCTGTTAGATTTGGAGCATCGGTGGTCACACTCGCCAATGTTTACCGCTCCACTCCTAATTTTGGCATGCACTGATCCACAGCCTCCAATCATTCGCTTCATGTTGGCCTATCTTACTAATGAAGTTGAGGTCCGACTGACATCACAGGACCCCACAGGATGTGTATAGAATAAAGAGGCCCCAGTCTGGTTCTGGCAGGAGCCCCGGCCACCTACTTCAAGGCCCCCTCTAACAGTGGACAGGAAGATGGTGGTGAGTTGACAAATGAGATTTGGGTCTCACTATCGCCTCATTCCTATCAAATATGGGCACAGAGAGACCAAAACTGGGCTCCCATGTGTGTTAATAGCATTGATTTATTGCAGTGGCTTATGTGCGAAGAGAGCAGTTTTTTGACTCCAGAAATAGATTTTTGCACCTGTGGGCATACTCAATGAGGTCAGCATTTTAAACTATTCCATTAAACTATACCCATATACTCAAGGCTGTAAAGCGCTTTGAGAAGTCCGGGGGTGGTGAAAGGCGCTATGTAAATGCAAATATTTCTTTCTTTCTGTTCCCACTCTTTCCAATAATCATAATGGACTATCTGAACAATTCCTGTCACTGGGGATTCTGTAAAGGTGGTTCCATCCCCCAAAGCTTTGTCTTCCAGAATCCACATCCCAAGTCAGCCGAAAGCTCTCAGACTCCCTGCCCGCGCCAACACTGAAGGGGGTGAGGGGAGGCCGCGGGGGGTGGTGGTGGAGAGTCCACGGGTCGGGGGGGGGGGTGCAGGCAGCATTTGGGGGGGCCCTTGCAGGGTTTGGGGGGAGGGGCATGTGCGGGGTTTGGTGGGGGGGGGCGCAGGGTTTGTGGAGGGGCGCAGGGATTGTGGAGGGGCGCAGGGTTTGGGGATGCGCAGGGTTTGGGGGGAGGCACAAGGTTTGTGGGGGAGGGGAGCACAGTGTTTCGAGGGGCGGAGGGTTTGGGGGGTGCAGGATTTGGGGGGAGGGGAGGCGCAGGGTTTGGGTGTGCTCAGGGTTTGGTGGGAAAGGGTGAGGGGGTCAGTTTTTGGGGTGCCAGGATTTGGGGACGTGCAGGATTTGGTGGGGGCAGGGTTTGTGGCGGATGGGGCAGGGTTTTGAGGGAGGGAGGGGCAGGGTTTGGGGGAGGGAGGGGCAGGGTTTGGGGGGAGGGAGGGGCAGGGTTTGGGGGAGGAGGTGCAGGGTTTGGGTGGAGGGAGGGGCAGGGTTTGGCGGGAGGGAGGGGCAGGGTTCAGGGGGATGGAGGGGCAGGGTTTGGGGGGAGGGAGGGGCAGGGTTTGGGGGGAGGGAGGGGCAGGGTTTGGGGGGAGGGAGGGGCAGGGTTTGGGTGGAGGGAGGGGCAGGGTTTGGGGGGAGGGAGGGGCAGGGTTTGGGTGGAGGGAGGGGCAGGGTTTGGGGGGAGGGAGGGGCAGGGTTTGGGGGGAGGGAGGGGCAGGGTTTGGGGGGAGGGAGGGGCAGGGTTTGGGGGGAGGGAGGGGCAGGGTTCAGGGGGATGGAGGGGCAGGGTTCGGGTGGAAGGAGGGGCAGGGTTTGGGGATGGGAGGGGCAGGATTTGGGGAGGGGAGGGGCAGGGTTTGGGGAGGGAGGGGCAGGGTTTGGGGAGGGAGGGAGGGGCAGGTTTTAGGGAGAGGGATGGGCAGTGTTTGGGGGGTGGGAGGGTTAGGGTTGGGGGGTGGGAGGGTTAGGGTTTGGGGGAGGGAGGGGCAGGGTTTGGGGGAGGGTGGGGCAGGGTTTGGGGGGTGGGAGGGTTAGTGTTTGGGGGAGGGGCACGGTTTGGGGGAGGGAGGGGCAGGGTTTGGGGGGAGGGAGGGGCAGGGTTTAGGGGAGGGAGGGGCAGGGTTTGGGGGGAGGGAGGGGCAGGGTTTGGGGGGAGGGAGGAGCAGGGTTTGGGGGGAGGGAGAAGCAGGGTTTGGGGGAGGGAGGGGCAGGGTTTAGGGGAGGGAGGGGCAGGGTTTGGGGGAGGGCGGGGCAGGGTTTGGGGGGTGGGAGGAGCAGGGTTTAGGGGAGGGAGGGGCAGGGTTTGGGGGGTGGGAGGGTTAGTGTTTGGGGGAGGGGCACGGTTTGGGGGAGGGAGGGGCAGGGTTTGGGGGGAGGGAGGAGCAGGGTTTAGGGGAGGGAGGGGCAGGGTTTGGGGGGAGGGAGGAGCAGGGTTTAGGGGGGGGAGGGGCAGGGTTTGGGGGGAGGGAGAAGCAGGGTTTGGGGGGAGGGAGAAGCAGGGTTTGGGGGGAGGGAGGGGCAGGGTTCAGGGGGAGGGAAGGGCAGGGTTTGGGGGGATGGAGGGGCAGGGTTTGGGGGGAGGGAGGGGCAGGGTTTGGGTGGAGGTAGGGGCAGGGTTTAGGGGAGGGAGGGGCAGGGTTTGGGTGGAGGGAGGGGCAGGGTTTAGGGGAGGGAGGTGCAGGGTTTGGGGGGAGGGAGGGGCAGGGTTTAGGGGAGGGAGGGGCAGGGTTCAGGGGGAGGGAGGGGCAGGGTTTGGGTGGAGGTAGGGGCAGGGTTTGGGTGGAGGGAGGGGCAGGGTTTGGGGGGGAGGCAGGGGCAGGGTTTGGGGGGGTGGGAATGGCAGGGTTGCGGGGGGTTGGAGGGTCAGGGTTTGGGGTGGGGAATTAAATCGATTAGAGTTTTTATCACCCGGTGGGTGGCGGACACGAGCTCTGGAATTTGGCTCTTGAGCTGACAATAATGACGAGGGCAATTCCGGGGCTCCCGGGCCTCACCAACACAGTGCTAATGCATCGCAACCTCCCTCCCCTCTCTGAACGGCGGGGGATAAAGGGTCGGGCGATGGGTCGGGTAATGATGATCATCATCATCATAGGCAGTCCCTCGGAATCGAGGAAGATTTGCTTCCACTCTAAAAATGAGTCCTTTAGTGGCTGAACAGTCCAATACGAGAACCACAGACCCTGTCGCAGTTGGGACAAATAGTCATTGAGGGAAGGGGTGGGTGGGACTGATTTGCCTCATGCTCCTTCCGCTGCCTGCGCTTGATTTCTGCATGCTCTCGGCGATGAGACTCAAGGTGCTCAGTGCCCTCCCTGATACACTTCCCATTAGGGCGGTCTTTGGCCAGGGACTCCCAGGTGTCGGTGGGGATGTTGCACTTTATCAGGGAGGCTTTGAGAGTGTCCTTGTAATGTTCCCTCTGCCCACCTTTGGCTTGTTTGCCGTGAAAAAGTTCTGAGTAGAGCATTTGCTTTGGGAGCCTCATGTCTGGCATGCGAACTATGTGGCCTGCCAAGCGGAGCTGATCAAGTGTGGTCAGTGCTTCAATGCTGGGGATGTTGGCCTGGTCGAGGACGCTAACATTGTCCTCCCAGGGGATTTGTAGGATTTTGCGGAGACATCATTGGTGGTATTTCTACAGCGACTTGAAGTGCCCACTGTTCATGGTCCATGTCTCTGAGCCATACAGAAGGGCGGGTATTACTACGGCCCTGTAGACCATGAGCTTGGTGGTGGATTTGAGGGTCGGGACTTCGAACACTCTTTTCCTCAGGCGGCCAAAGGCTGCACAGGCACACTGGAGGCGGTGTTCAATCTCGTTGTCAATGTCTGCTCTTGTTGCTAAGAGACTCCCCGTTGTCCAGCGGGCTAAGGGGTCGAGGGATTAGGGGTCGGGGGGATAGGGGATCATGGGGAAAAGGGGTTGGGAGAGAAGTGAGAGTGAGAGGGAGAGTGTGTGGGAGAGGAAGAGGGAGTGGGAGAGTGAATGGGAATGGGAGTGGGAGAGGCAGTGGGAGTGGGAGAAGGAACGGGAGTGGGAGTAGGAGTGAGAGAGGGAGTGAGAGAGGGAGTGAGAGAGGAAGTGGGACAGGGAGAGGGAGTGAGAGGGAGTGAGAGGGAGTGGGAGTGGAAGAGTGGCTGGGAGAGGGAGAGGGCGAGCGAGTGGGAGAGGGAGTAGGAGAGGGAATGGGAGAGGGAGTGGGAGTGGGAGAGTGAATGGGAGTGGGAGAGGGAGAGGTAGTGGGACTGGGAGTGGGAGAGTGAGTGGGAGAGTGAGTGGGAGAGTGAGTGGGAGAGTGAATGCGAGTGGCAAAGGGAGAGTGAGTGGGAGAGGGCGAGTGAGTGGGAGAGGGCGAGTGAGTGGGAGAGGGAGAGGGAGGAGGACAGGAAGAGGGAGTGGAGAGGGAGTGGGTGAGGGAGTGGGAGAGGGATTGGGTGAGAGAGAGTGAGTGGGAGAGGGAATGGGAGTGGGAGAGGAAGAGTGTGTGGGAGAGGGACAGGGAATGGGAGAGAGACAGGGAGTGAAAGAGGGACAGGGAGTGAAAGAGGGACAGGGAGAGAGTGGCAGAGTGAGTGGGAGAGGGAGAGGGAGTGGGAGAGTGAGTGGGACAGGGAGAGGGAGTGTGTTTGGGAGTGGTAGTGGGAGAGGGAGAAAGAGTGGGAGAGTGAGTGGGCGAGTCTGTGGAGAGGGAGAGGGAGTGGGAGTGGGAGATGAAATGGGAGAGGGAGAGTGAGTGGGAGAGGGAGAGTGAGTGGGAGAGGGAGAGGGAGTCGGACAGGGCGAGGGAGTGGAAAGCGAGAGGGAGTGGGAGAGGGAGTTGGAGAGGGAGAGTTTGTGGAGTGGGAGAGTGAGTGGGAGAGGGAGAGGGAGTGGGAGAGGAGTGGGAGAGGGAGTGGGAGAGGGAGTGGGAGTGGGAGAGGGAGAGGGAGAGGGAGAGGGAGAGGGAGTGAAGTGGGAGAGGAGAGGGA